>NW_027062727.1:26058-208229 GCF_032884065.1 Artemia franciscana | reverse complement strand
ATGGCTACTATTATTATTGTGCTCCTAGTCCTGCTATTGCTACTATAACCACTACTATGTACTAGGTGCATTCAAGGTTGTCAAAAGTATGTATCTAGAATATCTAGGAAAGGTTAAAGGAATTAAGTTGGAACTTTCAGGGTATGGGGAGGAGGGTAGTTGCTTAGTGTTTTACTGTACGCATGGTTGTAACATGATTTGTGTTAAATTCCATTGGCTCTATAGAACCCCATACATTATACATTATACTGGTTTTCACCCCTTAAATCAATTCTAATCGTTATTGAACAACTATTATTACAAATTGGTGAAAACTTTTGTCCAGCATATAGATAGCTGCCTAAGCTAACATCTGTATTCTAAAATAGAAAAACCGAAAAATTATAATTTTTATCTTTTTATGCAATGACAAAGACTAAATCACTTAAAAATGAACAGAAATTAACTTTTAAAAGCTTTTTAGACAAATTAAGTTTATAAGAAAAAAAAGAGCTTCATTAAATCGAAGATTAACAGAAACAAAGTCAAAATTTTTCAAGCGTAAAACTATCATAGATAAATGAAACCTAAAAGGATGAGAAATTACAATAAATAACAATATCAGACTAAAAACCATCAGAAACTACCACACCGAGGAGTATAGCTAACGCTGCTCTGCCTTCTAAAGACCAGACTAAAGTTTGTACCTTACTGAAAACAGAACGCATATTAAACAATTTCTGTTTTATAACTTAAATAAATCCAAAATTACTTACATATCAGCAGTGAATTGCAGTATATGTTAAACTATCAAACCAGATTCCTTTATTCTTTTCAGCAATAAGCTGATGATTAATATCAGTTAATCTGATCCTGAGTTTATGATTAACCTCACAGTCAAGGGGGGCTAACGTCCCTGTGTCTTCTAAGGACCAGAGTGTAATTTTCACTTTATTGAAAAATGTTTTTATTCTGAGCAATGAGTTTTTATTTCTCATAATATTGAAAAAAGAAGAAGAAGTCGTAACCAAGATTATTGAAAAGAATGAAAGGCAGCACCTATATAAAGGAATAAAGGTCAAGTGTAATAATCGTTATAATACTTAGAACCAATAAATAAAATCAATAATGTTTATTATTCCTTTATATAGGTGCATACATTCTCTATAGGATGTTTAATAAAGTTATTTACTGTTTAATAAAGTAGAATTGAGAGAAAGAGTAAAACTTTAGCGTAAAGGGCGGGACGTTGAGGGAGGAACAGCCCCTTTCATACACGGAGTAATTTCTGTTCGTTTTAAGTTTTAATATCGCTCCTTACTTTCGGTTAAAAAAACTTGTTTTTTTTAAATTTAATTTCTAATAGAATCCATCACACACCCTACATAAAAAAACGTTCTTTTCTAGTTGTAAAATATGTTTTTCAATAATTTCCAATTTTGTTTTTTATGGCCCTTCTCCTTGGTTCTGTAGGGGCAATGCCATCCCTAGAGGTATATGCATTAATATTCTTGATATATTTAGACAAAATGAGAGTGATGGAAATAATTAATTATTAACAAACTGCCGATTGACGGGAAAATGTTTTGAAATGACCGATGTCATGATCCTTATATGCTTATTTCATTTTCTCGCTTCCATTTTATAGGGTAAATATTAAATATCAGAATGAGGCGCCAAACATTAACTATTATTATAGTAAGATTATGGACAGAGCCATTTTTTAGGAAGAAAGCGGATAATTTTATAATTCTTTTTTAAAGAGATGGGCACTGGGAATATAAAAAAATGATTTTGTCTCTATTCTGCGTTTTATTTTCTACTTTTTAATACTTTAGAAGTGACTGAAATTTCTTAAATACTTTTAAATTTAAAATGCGATCTTTACTTTACATGTGGGGTAAACTTTTCAAGAAGGGAATTACCGGGGAGGATTTTTCGCGTGGGGGAGGGGATGATTTTTGTAGAGCCAAAGATAAAAAGTTTTAATACCCCCCACCCCACAAAAATTAAAATAAGAGATAAACTTTATAAAAACAATGAAAAAATCTCTGAGAGTAATATATATTTTTTTTTCATTATTCTTTGCCGAGCGGAAAACTCTTCAGGCCAATAAAACCTCTTATTACACACACACTTCAGAGATTGAATAGGTAGTCACTGATTTCTTTTGTGTCGTAGAAGGATAATACAAAAAACATTATTTTATTTTACGGTAACATGAGATAGATCCTAAAGGTTTTTTTTTATTTAGTCTCTTACTTTTTAGAAAATCAACTGCAGAAAATCAATCAGTTGCGAACGTACAGCGAATTGGCAAAACGGAAAGCGCTCGAGTACAGAAAGAAAAAGGGAAGTTTTAAAATTTCAGACTCCACTTTCTTAGATGTCAAAGATAAAGTAATTAAGTACATCCAACCTACTAACACATGGCACCCAGAGGTTATATCAGTTCAAGAGGTCTTCAATGGGAATTTACTTGAAGCTTTTCACTTATGTCAAGCCAGTTTGTTTGAACCTTCAAATTCGCGAGAAAAATTTCACGGTACAAATGCCAAGGCTTGTAGGAATATTATTGAGAATGGCTTCCGACAACACTTCAATGATGGCCAACAGCAAAGGTTTGGCTGTGGTATTTACTTTGCCAGTGATTCTAGCAAGAGTGCCCAAAAAATATATACAAAAAGATCAAATATACTTATATTATGCGACGTTCTGCTTGGAAAAGAAATGAAGGGTTTCCACTCTTCAATATACAATGAATTATTATACTATTAGAAGCTTAGGTTATGACTCATTGTTTGCTCCTGCTGATACAAAAAGTGCTGGTGGAGTTTTATTTGATGAATTTGTCATCTACGACCCACGTCAAGCATATCCTAGATATGTCATCAACTACAAAGTTACAGAAATCGGAGTTCCCGCTGGAAGTGTGATATCAACTAAATTTCATAAATATGAAATTCTTCGTAGTAGATCCTTTGATACATCAAATGAACTGGACTACCACTTTTGCCTTGCCGAAGCAGAGTAGAGATGTCGTGAAAGTAACTTATGTTATAAATCCAGTATTAGAATCACAGTTCCTGGAAACTTCAAAAAAATTTGCTGCAAAATACGGAGCTGGTGCAGAAAAAGCCAAGCCAATACTTGCATTTCATGGTACTCCAATTGAAAGAAATATTTAGTCAATCCTCAAGAATAATTTTCAACGCTGATACATTAAGCGAACAGCTTATGGCCATGGACATTGTTTCTCAGAGTTCTCTAAAACGGCTTTAGGCTATGCTGGACGTGTGAAAGCTCTGATACTTTGTAAAATATTAGTAGGAAGATCACAGGATGCTATAGGCTACAAAAAGCTGGCAAGAGGATACGACTCACTTCGTGTCGAGAAGGATGCTCTTGGAAGGGGGAAAATGATTATTATCGAAAACAAAAAACAGATATTACCTCAATACGTGGTGCACATAGATTAAACGCTGTGATAAGAAAAGCTTGTGAAAAAACGCGAGAACAAAAATAATTCAACCATTACAAAAAAGCACCAGGAGTCTTTTCTTATGCTTTTCTAAATGAGTTACATATTTGTTTTTTTTATTCCAAATTTACTAGTTGGATTGGAAATATTCGGGGCCAATTTTTTTAATTTCGGATGATATCCTTATTTTGTGTTCCGTCATATTACTTTCTGCGTCCTGTCTGCAATTAATATTACTAAAACAATTATTATTTCGATGCTTGTTTAGTTTAAATTTTTTGAAAATAACTCGTAGACGCTTTTCTCTCGACTGCTGTAGGTAAAAATCAGTAAAATCATCAAAGGACTGAAACACTTATATCCAAATTTTATAATAAAATTTTCGCCGCTTTCTTCTTTTGCTTTTCTTATGTTAAAAAAGATGTTTTAAACTTACATGTCAAAATTTAGCTTTACCGAGTTATGTTTATATGTATGTTAAGCTGGTTTCTCATCCAAATCCTATTCTGCTTTGGTAGCCAGAATCCTGTCATTCGAGGATACATAAGGTTTACAAACGGTTGAATATGGAGTTTGTTTCTATCTTGGAACAGAGTAGAAACGCATGGCTTCTCCGACGAAGGAAACTGTGTTTAAAGTACTTCACACTCTCTTCTCGGGAAAATGATAAAGATATTCTATATGTCTTTTTTTTATGGCACTTGGTATTAACTAAGTGACATAAGCCTATAGCAATCGCAAATTCTGTCGGTCTGTTGGTTTGTCTGTCCCGGTTTTGCTACGTTAGGCACTTCCAGGTAGGTGAGGACGATAAAATCTGGCAGGCATATCAGGACCGGACCAGATTAAATTAGAAATAGACGTTTTCGCGATTTGACCATCTGGGAGGGGGGGGGGGGAATTAATTCGGAAAAAAATAGAAAAAATGAAGTATTTTTAACTTACGAAGGAATGATGGGATCTTAATAAAATTTTATGTTTGGAAATGATATAGTGTCCTAGAGCTCTTATTTTAAATCCCGATCAGATCCGCTGAAATTGGGGGAGTTTGTGGGGGAGCCTAAAATCTTGGAAAACACTTAGAATGGAGGGATCGGGATGAAACTTGGTAATAAAAATAAGCAGAAGTCTTTGACATAGCCGAAACGGATCTTCTCTGTTTGGAGGAGTTGGGGGAGGGATTAATCTGAAAATTAGAAAAATGAGGTATTTTTAACTTACGAAGGAGTGATCGGATCGTAATGAAATTTGAAGTTTGGAAGAATATCGTGTCTCAGAACTCTTATTTTAAATGCTGACTTGATCTGGTGACATTTGGAGGAGTTGAGGAGGAGCCCTAAATCTTGGAAAACGCTTAGAGTGGAGGGATCGAGATGAAACTTGGTGGGAAAAATAAGCACAAGTCCTAATAATAGCACAAATGCTATTAATAAGCAGAAGATACATGATTGACATAGCCGGAGCGGATCCGCTCTCTTTGAAGGAGTTGCGGGGGGGGGGGTTAATTTGGAAAAACTAGAAAAAGAGGTATTTTTAACTTATGAAGGAGTGACCGGATCTTAATGAAATTTGGTTTTTGGAAGGATATCTTGTCTCGGAGCTCTTCTTTCGCATTCTGACCAGATTTGGTGACCTCGGGGGGAGTTGGGGGGGGGCTAAAATCTTTACAACGCTTGGAGTGGAGGGATGGGGATGAAACTTGGTGGTAAGAATAATTGTAAGTCCTAGATACGTGATTGAAATAACCGGAATGGATCCGCTTTCTTTGGGAGAGTTGGGGGGAGGAGAGTTAATCCTGAAAAATTAAAAAATAAGGTATTTTTAACTTACGAAAGAGTGACCGGATCTTAATGAAATTTGATGTTTAGAAGGGTATCGTGTCTCAGACCTATCCTTTGAAATCCCGACTGGATCTGGTGAAGGGGAAGGTGGGGGGGCGGAACCTAAAATCTTGGAAAACGCTTAGAATGGAGGGATCGGGATGAAACTTGGTGGGAAAAATAAGAACAAGTCCCTGGACACGGGATTGACATAACTGGAACGGATGTGCTCTCTTTGAGGGAGTTGGTTGGGGGGGGGGTATTCTAAAAAATAGAAAAATGAGGTATTTTTGACTTACGAAAGAGTGATCGTATCTTAAATAAAATTTCATATTTAAAAGGACCTCGAAACTCAGATCTCTTATTTTTAAATCCCGACCGGATCCAGTGTCATTAGGGGGGGGGGGGGTGGAAATCTTGGAAAACGCTTAAAGCGGAGAGATCAGGATGGAGCTTGGTGGAAAGAATAAGCACAAGTCCAAGATAGGTGACTAACATAACCGGACCGGATCCGCTCTGTTTGGTGGAGTCGGGGGGGGGGGGGGTAATTCGGAAAAATTAGAAAAAATGAGGCATTTCTAGCTTACGAACGGTTGACCAGATTTTAATGAAATTTTATATCTAGAAGGATCTTGTGCTTTAAAATTGGCTTTATAAATCTCGACTAGATCCGGTGACATTGAAGGGAGATTAAGGGGGAAACCAAAATTTTTGGAAAAGGGGAAAATCGAGGTATCTCGATTTTGACGAATGAATAATCGGATATTAATGAAACTTGATATATAGAAGAATCTTATGTCTCGGATGCTCTATTTTCAATTCGAATCGGATCCGGGGACAAACAGGGTTGGAGGAAGAAACAGAAATCTTGGAAACTGGAAATCTTGGAAAACCCTGAAATTTGATGGGAAGAATAAGCACAAGTTATAGATACGAGGGTGACATAATGGGTACGGATCCGTTCTCTTTGAGGGAGGTGGGGGTTGTTAATTTGGAAAATCAGAAAAGTTGAGGTATTTTTAACTTAAGAACGGGTGACCAGATCTTAATGAAAATTGATATTTAGAAGGAACTCATGTCTCAGAGCTCATATTTCAAATCCCGGACCAGATGTTTTGACATTAGGGGAGTTGGAGCGGGAAACCGGAAATCTTGGAAAACGCTTATAAATGTTGTAGATATATGATTGACGTAATTGAACTGTATCCGCTCTCTTTGGTGGAGTTCGGTGGTGGGGTTCAGTGCTTTGGCGAGTTTGGTGCTGCTAGGCGTGCTAGAAAGATGAAAATTGGTAGGTGTGTCAGGGAGCTGCACAAATTGACTTGATAAAGTCGTTTTCCCCGATTCGACCATCTAGGGGGCTGGAGGGAAAGGAAAAATTAGAAAAATTTATGTATTTTTTATCTTACGAGTGGTTGATTGGATCTTAATGAATTTTGATATTTAGAAGAACTTCGTGACTCAGAGCTCTTATTCTAAATCCCAACCGGCATTAAGCCTCTGAGTTTCCTTTTAAAGCAATCTATTGATTCTTAGAATTTTGCTAGAGCTCTAGGCTCTTGGCTCTTTCGACCTCGTCACAAGTGCCATACGAGCTCTTAGCTCTAGTTTTTATAGGTCAGGTTTGTTTTTTGACGGATATCCTCAAAAGACGAGTAAATATCACTTTTAATCCTATGTCGTTTACATCGAATGTTAGCTATCTAATTCAGTTCCTATGGTGATGTTGTTTATCATCTTACTTATTGTTGTACACTATTCTGTTTGAACTTTAACCTTAGGCACTATGTGTGGGGTTTGGGCATATAGTTTTTACATGCATTGGTTTTGTAGGGCTTAATCAAAATGTGCTATCTGACAATATTTGGAAAACTTCAATTTATATTTCACTTCCTCAATTCTCATTCAAACTACCTTATTTGGCTCGTAACACATTTTAATTTTTCAATTTTCTAAAATTCTTTATTTCCTCTCTTCCCAGTCATAGAATTTGTTGTAAATTGGAGCTTTAAAAATTTTTAAAAGGAGCACATTTTTCCACTTTTCTCCTCTGAAGTCAGTTTCGTGTTTGTAGAAATTTTGTCTTTTAAACCCATGCAACCAATTTTTTTTTACTGATTTAATTTAAATGAAATTCCACTTTTTTTTACTGTATTTTAATGCTAGGAGCAGTGCTAGAATTGACAGTAATCGTATATAGATTGTATAACAAGGTTTGAAGATTCCTTATTCCTGATAAGGTATACGGTTATATGGTCTTATCGTTATATGGTATCAGAGGTGCCATCGGGGGGGGGGGGGGATTCAGGGATGGGCAAATGTCCACCCCCAGATTTTTCAGGGGGGGGGGGGCCAAGCTTTCACCACAAAGGGCCCTTTCCAGCCATAATTATCAATTATGTCCAAAATAATCCATTCTGTTCAAATGATTTGAACTAACTGCACGCCTGTTAGCCAAAGAGCGTAATTTCCTGACGACCCTTTGGGTAATTATACCATTTGCTATTAATCATTGTAAACTTTGAAAGTAGGTTAGATTCATAATAGAAGTCTCAAGTTCTGTCAATGCGTCATGCCCACCCCAAGATTTGCCCCAAATGGCACCTCTGTATGGTATACCAGAAAAATACATTAAAGTGATTTGTGCTATGCACGAGAATAATACTGCTGCGGTTAAGGTAGGAAATGAGGTTAGCAACTGGTTTTGTATTAAATCAGGAGTTAAGCAGGGTTGTGTTCTATCCCCCTTTATATGGATCATTTTGATGGACTTCGTCTTAAGGAGCACATGAAAGGCAATTGGAAACCACGAAATCAAATGGGGAGGAAAAACGCTCCTGGACTTAGATTATGCTGATGATTTAAGCATATTAGATCAAAGTTTGAGCAAAATGAATGAAGTTTTAGAGGTTTTGAGAGTTCAGGGTGCTAAAATAGGCTTGAAAATTAATGTTAAGAAGACTAAGTCACTAAGGCTTGGAATAAGTGAAGAGGAAAAGGTGACATTACGTAATGAAAAGATTGATCAGGGTGGGAGCTTCAGTAACCTTGGTAGTATTATTAGAAAAGATGGTGGGAACAGTGAAGATGTTAAAAGTAGAGTAGCTAAGGCTCAGGGTGTTTTTTCACAGTTAAAAAAGTTTGGAAGAATAGAGAGATAAGTCTGCAAACCGAGATTAGAATATTGGAAGCTACAGTGATGACAGTGGTCAAATATGGTTCTGAAGCATGGGCGCTCCGAAAAGCAGATGAAAATTTACTAGATGTTTTCCAGAGAAATTGCCTACAGATTGTTCTGGGTACCCGGCTGACTGACCATATTTCAAACAGTAGGCTACACGGAAAGCAGGTCGTCCTTGTCTGGGTCGGGAGGATGTCATAAAGTTTTAAAGGAAATGGGACCTTCCTAGGAGGGTGTAAAGAGGGAGGCTATAAATAGATTAGGTTGGAGGAGGAGCGTGCGTAGCTGTGTTGGCCTCGAGCGGCTTGGTGCTGCAGTGAGTTATTAGTAGTAGTAGTAGTAGTTATTCCTGATACCTAGTGTATTTTTGTCAGATATGCCAGTTTGCTTTATCTTAAGCAAGTGTGCCTGTATAGATTTTGGAGGTGGGAATTTCAACAGGTTTGTGATACATCAATCATCAATCAATAAAACCGCTTACCATAAAAATCTTCCTCCCCACTTATTATCTTATTTTAATTTTAATAATTCTGAAGGCCACTGTCTCCGTTCATCCAACCGTTCCTTCATTGTCCCCAGGTGTATCTCTAGTTCCGCCCAGCGATCCCCAATTTATAAATCTATAATTCAATGGAATTTAATACCCTCCAGTGTCGAGCTATTCACAAGTTTTCGGACGCTATATAACAATGTACTAAAATCTTGATATTATATTTCTCTAAATGTTTATTCAGTTTGCTTTAATTACCCTTGTTTTCTCTTTTCTTTTTTTTCTCTCTTCTTCATTTTCAATTTTTTCGCTTCTAGGATCTTTATTATTATTGTTGTTTTGTGTTTTTTTCTTTTAAATAAATTGAATTTAATTGAATCATTTATTAATACTATAACACTATTACAAATGTAAAAAAAATTATATATTTGGCCCAAGAAGCTTTGCTTGTTATGGGCCATACAACACAATAATAAAGTACTAAAAGAACCATAAATTATACCCTAAATGAAGATGTGGAAGAATAAACGCTAATATACAGTAAAAAAAACTGATAGTAATTATAAAGATAGAAACAAGTAGAAACCAAGACAGCAGAGAAACAGGAAAGACAAAGTTGACATTAGAACATGAGAAAAAATAAGACAAATAAACAAGGACATTAAAAATTAAGAAGATTCCTGAAAACAATTTTAGAAAGAACAAGAGAGGGAAATATCAGTTAGGAAAGAATTCCAAAAAGGAGAAATAATAGGAAAAGAGAAAACAGAAAAACAAGGTTGTTTTGTACAAATCTATTCAATATTCAAAGTGGTCGAAAAATTAACTTTAAATAGAATCGAGTCATAATTACGTATGAGCTTTCTTGAACAAAGATGTCGTTTAAACCCGAAGAAAATGAAACACTATTTGCTGACAATTTTCGGAGGTAACAATTGATAGTAGAAAGAAGGAAATAGAATAGTATTTTTATGACTTATTCTTTTTATTTTATAATTTTTACTAAAAAATTTTTAAATTTATATAGATATCAGTCAAAAGATATATTTTGACTGTTGCAATTTTATCGATATAACTATATAGTTATAACCAACACAGAATCGGGTCATAAAATTGCCTCTAAGTTAACGTGGTATTTCCATGATGGTAAGACAGCTAATCTAATTGGTTATGGTACTGGAAACTGAAGACTGGCAGGATCAATACTAGATACTAGTATAGGAGTGCTGTTCTTGCTGTTAAAAGTAGAGATCACCATTTACTAGCGTGTAGGACTAATTTAAAGCTGAAATTTTTGGAACAGTAACTACCTTACAGGAAGATATGGCGTTGATAGACTCTAGAGCGGTACTATGAGAAAAAATCTCCTGGAAGAGTTGAATCATAAACTGCAGAGGTTACAAATCAAAAATGTAGGAGATGGACTGAAAAATCTTTGAAAATAATTTATGAAGTTGCTGTTGGTGTCTCAGGGAAAAAAAAGTTAGGAACGCAGCTATAAATATCAGTAGAAACGCTTTATGTTTAATGGAGAGAAAAAAGGTCTTGTAGAAGAACTATCTGAGCGATAGATCATATGAAAATAAGAAGAATGTAGAGATAGCGGAGAAAGTATTAAAATATAAAAAGGAGATGTGAAATGGAGATCATGGATAACATTGATGAGGAATTTGAAGATGCAAATAAACGGCATTATAGTAAAATTTTATACTGGTATGCTAATAAATAGAGATTAAGTGGTCAAATGGCACAATTATTGATAAGGAAAGAGTTGAACAGAGATGGGGAGACAATGTTGAGAATGTGCTAAACGAGAATATAGCTACTGGAAAAGATATAGAGTAAAATGAAAAAGTCTGTACACATTATATGTAAAGGACCATTTATTGGCCCAAATTCAAGATCAAGGTCATTTTATGCCTACTTTCAAAGTAAAAGGGCAAATTTAGCACAGAGGAGGCTCTCTTCTACCATTCTCAGGTGAGCTTCATAAATTTTTGCAACTGTACTTCATCAGTGATAGCAATGCTGAATTGAATGCACGTTGCAGCATTTCTCCCGGCGTTGAAAGGACTATCGTTTTCCAGTTGCAACATCTTTTCCACAATAATAATAATTAAAATTTTTTGGAATGGAGCCTACGGCTATCTCTTTAATATTAAATTGATAAATCCAGCCACTAACAAAGAAATGGATAAGAAATGCAGCGCAATGAACTGTTATGGCTACAGAATAATGATTCGTCAGGATGAAGAGAATTATATTTTAAAATACCGTCAATTGTTTCACCAATACATCGTTGATATGTATGCAAAGATTGAATCAGAACGTTTGTTATTCATCCGTCTGAATCAGACCAAGCACCACTCTCAACAATACATTTATTTTTGAGATGCAGTTGTAAATGACGGTAATACCATTAACTTTGGAAGAGTAACGATTTTACCTTCGTCATATGCTGGCAGTCCGTGTCATATGCATGAGTATGCTCAAGATGCCATTGCGTATGTTCTTCTCTATGGTCGTCCAGATTTATTTATTATAATTACATTTAATCCATCTTGGAACGAGATACAGCAACTTTTACCACCTGGACAATCACCAGTTAATAGACATGACATTACGGCCGGTGTCATCTGGCAAAAGTTGAAATCACAGATAAATTTCAAAGTAAATTTTTAAGTGTTTGGGCCAGTGCGTTGCTGGTTTGTACTCAGTGGAATGGCAAAAGCGAGGGTGGCCACACGCACATATACTAATATGGTTATTTGATAAAATTTCTTCTAATGAAATTGACGATGTCATTTCCGCTGAAATACCTGATGTAGATGTAGATAGGGGCTTACATGACATTGTGGTAAAAAAAATATGATACATGGACCTTGCGATAAACTGAATGAAAATTCACCATGCATAGACAGAGGATGGTGCACGAAGTACTATCCTTGACTTTTAGTACCTAACACAATTACCGGCAATGATGGATACCCTTTATATAGAAGAAGGTCGACCAAAGATGGCAGAAAATGAGCAATCATAAAGTCACGTAACCGTTACATCAAAGTAGATAACCAGTGGGTCATTCAACATTCACCTTTATTATCGAAAAAATACAATCCGCACATAAACGTGGAATATTTTAATTCGGTAAAGGCAATCAAATACATATGTAAATACGTTAACAAAGGCAGCGACACGGCAATTTTTGGCCTGCACTCCGAAATCAGTGATATCGATGAAGTCGTACAATATCAGGCTGGGAGATACATAAGCAATAATAAAGCTGTGCGGCGAATTCCTTCATTTCAATACATCAACGAAGTCCAGCAGTTGTTCGCTTAGCGGTACATTACAGAATGGTCAACGTGTTTATTTTTCGGAATCCAACTTGCAACAAATAGCCCTGAATCCACCTGATACAACGTTAGCTGCTTTCTTCGTGTTATGCCAAAATGATTCTTTTGCAAAAAGAACTGCTGTATTCTGAAGTGCCTATGTATTACACATGGAATGCTAATAAGAAATCATTTGAAGGTCGAAAACGGGGTGAGTCAATTGACGGTCAACCTAACATCTTCAAAAACCTCGATAGGAAGAATCTACACCATTCACCCAAATCAAGATGAATGCTTCTTTCACCGCCTGCTATTGGTTAATTTGCCCGGCCCGACGTGCTTTGAGCATTTGAGAACTGTAAACAGAAATCACCTTGAAGCATAGGCTGTATATATCAATTGATTCCTGCTTCCTGATATATCATAGCTCGCTAAACTAAAATTCCTAAGTGCATGAATCATTCTTAACAAAGTCAAGCCTTATCAAGGTATGACAAAGAATCCCAGGGGTGATCGTATCGACCCAGTTGTCCTAGAATTTTACGAGAGGGCTCATTCGAATGGAAATGAAAAGTTCTAGTGCCCTTTTTAAGTGACCAAAAAAATTGGAGGGCACCTAGGCCCCCTCCCACGCTCATTTTTTCCCAAAGTCGTCGGATCAAAACTTTGAAATAGTCATTTTATTCAGCATAGTTGAAAAACCTTATAACTACGTCTTTGGGCACGACTTACTCCCCCACAGTCCCCGTGGGAGGGGCTGCAAGTTACAAACTTTGACCAGTGTTTGCATATAGTAATGGTTATTGGGAAGTGTACACATGTTTTCAGGGGGATTTTTTGGTTGAGAGGAGGGGGTTATGTTGGGGAAACTTTCCATGGATGAGTTTGTCATAGGGGAAGAGGATTTCCATGAAGGGGGCGTAGCATTTTCTAGCATTATTTAAAAAAACAATGAAACAATAAATATGAAAAAGTTTTTTCAGCTTTAAGTAAGCCGCAGCATTAAAACTTAAAACGAACAGAAAATATTACGCATATAAGGGGTTCACCTCCTCCTAATACCTCACTCTTTACGATAAAGTATTTTTAGTGTTTTTAACTACTTATTCTACGGCCTTTGTGATTCAGGGGTCATTCTTAAGGAATTAAGACAAAATTTAAGCTTTTGTGTAAAGTGCGAGGTACGGACAAGTGGGCAAACCCTCTCATATACGTAATAAAACATACGAATATAGAAGTTTGTTACGTAAGCTAGTTCGTAAATTAAGTATATCTTATAATAATGAAATCGTTCGTAAAAATACTAAAAGTTCTAGTTGCCTTTTTAAGCACCCAAGAAATTGGAGGGCAACTGGGCCTTCTCCCCCCTCCTTTTTTCTCGAAGTTGTTCGATCAAAGCTATGGGAAAGCCATTTAGCCAAATAAATAAATATGCAAATTTCGTTTTAATTATTCATCTGCGGAGAGCCGAAATCAAATCATAGATTAACTAAAAAACGTTCAGAAATTAAATAAAAAACAAATTTTATTTGACTGAAAGTAAGGAGTGATATTAAAACTTAAGACGACCAGAAATTACTTCGTATATGAAAGGGGCTACTCCCTCTTCAACGCTTTGCTCTTGACGCTAAAGTTTGATTCTTCCTCACAGCTCTGCTTTTTTTAAAAATAAAAAAAATTAGTATATAGAGCGGGGCGTTGAAGAAGGAGCTGCCCCTTTCATATACGAAGTAATTTCTGTTCGTTTTAAGTTTTAATGTCGCTCCTTACTTTCAGTTAAAAAAAATATTTTTTTTTATATATATATATATATATATATATATATATATATATATATATATATATATATATATATATATATATATATATATATATATATATATATATATATATATATATTTAAGTGCGATATCTAAAAAAGTATTAAACGCATTGTGACAGTATTGATAATTGTAGCCACTCTTAATAACGTGATTTCTATTTTTTACTACAGATAAAACTGTTTTTGTCTTTTTTGTTTATTCTTTGTCAGACCTTGATAAGGCGTGACTTTGTTAAGAATGATTAATGCATTTAGGAATTTTAGTTTAGCGAGCTATGGTATATCAGGAAGCTGGAATTGATTAATATATATAGCCTATGCTTCAAGGTGATTCCTCTTAACTATTTTTATAATTGGTGCAGTAATATTTTCTTTTAATTTGTTCGTAGTTCTAGCGATAAATTTTTTTTCTATTAGTCTTCATTATTATTAAATACTCAAGAGGATCGAGTCTTCTTTTTGGAGGCATCCTGCTTCAAGTATAATCTCTATTTTTATAATTTCTACTCTGTGAGAGACAGACAAGACTAATTCGTACCTCTAGACTATGGATGATTACGCGTAAATTCTTAAATTAAGAAATATTTCGAGATGTTCAATGCCGTGTAATGATCTGACTTGCTTATATTTTGTGTTTTGAGAAACTGGACTTTAAATATAAAAAATAAAACTAGTTTTTTTAACTGAAAGTAAGGAGCGACATTAAAACTTAAAACGAACAGAAATTACTCAATATATTAAATGGGTTGTCTCGTCCACAATCCCTCGCTCTTTACGCTAAAGTTTGACTCTGCCACAATTCTACTTTTGAAAACAATTAAAAACTTTAGCGTAAAGAGCGAGGGATTGCGGAGGGGACGACCAATTTCATATATGGAGTAATTTCTGTTCGTTTTAAGTTTTAACATCGTTCCTTACTTTCAGTTCAAAAAAAGCTAGGTTTTTTTTATTTAATTTCTGAACGTTTTTGAATTAATGCATGTTTGATTTTGGCTCTCCGCACTAAATTATTAAAATGAAATTAGTATATTAATTCTTTTTTTTTTGGTAAAATGACTTTCTCTTAGTTTTGATCAGACAATGTTGAGAAATAAGGGTGGGGGAAGGAGGCCTAGTTGCCCTCCAATTTTTCGGTTACTTACAAAGGCAACTAGAACTTTTAATTTTTAGCGAACGTTTTTATTAATAAAAAATATACGTAACTTAAGAATTAACTCACGTAACAAACTTTTATATTTTTAATATGTATACGAGGGGGTTTGTACCCTCGTTAATACCTCGCTCTTTACATTAAATCGTAAGTTTTGTCCCAATTCTTTAAGAATGACCCCTGAATCAGAAAGGCCGTAGAATAAATAGTTGAAATTACTAAAAATACCTTAGCATAAAGAGCGAGGTATTTATCTCCTTCTAAATACCTCGCTCCTTATGCTAAAGTACTTTTAGAACCCCTCGTATGCCTAATAATCTCTGTTCGTCTTAAGTTTCAATGCTACTCCTTACTTTCAATTTTAATACTTACTTTCAATATCCCACTTTACCTTTATTAAATAAAAAAAAAAACAAGTTTTTTTAACTGAAAGTAAGGAGCGACATTAAAACTTAAAACGACCAGAAATTACTTCGTATATGAAAGAGGCTGCTTCCTCATCCACGCCTCGCTCTTTACGCTAAAGTTTGACTCTTTCTCTCAATTCTTTTCTTTAAAACAGTAAACAGTAAGTTCTTTTCTTTAAAACAGTAAGAATAAATAGTTGAAATTGCTAAAAATACTTTAGCGTAAAGAGCGAGGTATTAGGAGGAGGTGAGCCCCTCAAATGGGTAATAATTTCTGTTTGTTTTAAGTTTTAATGCTGCTCCTTACTTCCAGCTGAAAGAACTTTTTCATATTTATTTTTTCATTGTTTATTTTTTAAATAATGCTAGTAAATCCTGCGCTCTCTTCATGGAGATTTTCTTCCCCCATGAAAAACTATCGATGGAAAGTTCCCCCAGCATATCCCCCTCTTCTCAACCCCTCCCCCAACCAAAAATATCCTCCTGAAAACGCCTGTACACTTCCCAATAACCATTACTATATGTAAGCACTGGTCAAAGTTTGTAACTTGTTGCCCCTCCCACGGAGACTGTGGGGGAGTAAGTCGTCCCCAAAGACATAGTTATAAGGTTTTTCGACTACGTTGAATAAAATGGCTATCTTAGAATTTTGATCTGTTGACTTTGGTAAAACAATTAGCGTGGGAGGGGGCCTAGGTGCCCTCCAATTGTTTTTGGAACTTAAAAAGGGCACTAGAACTTTTTATTTTCGTTAGAATGAGCCCTCTTGCAACATTCTAGGACAACTGGGTCGATACGATCACCCCTGGGAAAAAAAAACAAAAAAACAAAAAACGAATAAACACGCATGCGTGATCTGCCTTCTGGCAAAAAATACAAAATTCCACATTTCTGTAGATATGAGCTTGAAACTTCTACAGTAGGGTTCTCTGATACGCTGAATCTTATGGTGTGATTTTCGTCATTCTATGACTTCTAGGGGGCGTTTCCCCCTATTTTCTAAAATAACGCAAATTTTCTCAGGCTTGTAACTTTTGATGGGTAAAACTAAACTTGATGAAACTTATATATTTAAAATCAGCATTAAAATGCGATTCTTTTGATGTATGTATTGGTATCAAAATTCCATTTTTTAGAGTTTTGGTTACTATTGAGACGGGTCGCTCCTTACTACAGTTAGTTAACACGAACTGTTTGATAATGTTGTTTTATAATGTTCCCCTGTGTGATTTATATTTAAATTTATAATATTTCTTTTATAAACATTGAAACAATATGTCCTTTGTTAAAACTGATCATCTTACTCCTTAAAATCACCTTACTTCCTCCTTACTCCTTAAAATACACGTACTAAGTTGGAACTTGAAGCTCCATCTCAATACGTAACGATTGTCTGTTATAAAAGGGTTTGTGTACTGAAATACAAAAAAGTACCACGTCGATAGTTCTACCAATAGGTTGCATCGTTCTAAAACAAGTATTTGAAGCCCAAAAAATCAGCTTTGACGGTCTACAGTTTGAGGTGCTTCAAACTTGTTGAAGACACATAGTCATAAGAAGTATTATAAACCTTCGGACAGTATATGTTTTGACGTGAAGATGTTTTGTTGCTTTCCTTCCGCTCCCTATAAAAGGGTTTCGAAGAAGGGGACTCTTGTTATTTAGGTATACTGTTTTATTACCAAAGATTGCTGGTAATTATTATTGCCGCTTACCTGCCACGTATATTATCATTATTGGTAAATTATCACCACACTACCTTTGTTATACATAATTATCATTACCAGCTGCTTACCTGCAATGTATATTATCATTAATGGTATATTACCACTATATACCATTGTCTTACATGTTTATCATTGCGAGCTACTTATCTGACAGGTATATCATTAATGGTATTAAGTGAAAGAGGCAGCTACAGAAATTGTCGGAGTAAGGGACAAAAAACCCAATAGGTGGATTTCACAGAAGACAATAGAACTCTCTTTAAGGAAGAACCAAATGACCGATAGACACTCTAATTCTTTTGAAGCACTCCGCAAAGATTATCATAAATCTGCTAAGGCAGATAAACAATCAATTTATTCTATTGCAGCCTGTGAAATGGAAAAAGCTGTTTCTCACAATGATTCACGGAAACTCTACTAGCTCCTAGGTGAATCGAACGGGAACAAAAACCAAAGATCTACCCCCACGCTACTTAGTAAGGACAACAAGCTCCTCACGAGCAAAGAAGATGGTATCGAACCATAGTGTACTCACTTCGAGAAGCTCCTTCACCCACCAGAAAATGACCACAGCCAACCCACTCCATCCCAAAACAATTCTGAGTCACCAACCGTGTATGAAGATCACAATATCGTCCCTCCAAGCCGAGAAGAAATTATCTATGCCATAAAACTATTGAAAAATAATAAAAGTCCTGGCTTCGGCAAATTACCGGCTGAATTTCTCAAGGCCCTTCCAGACGTTCCTACCGATAAGATACACAACTTACTTACAGATGTCTAAGTTAATGAATACATTTCTGAAGATTTGAGGATCTCTGTAATAATTCTTTTATTTAAAAAAGGGGATCGAACCGATTCTACAAATTATAGAGGAATTTCCCTGATACCGATTTCTGCAAAAGTTTTTACAATAATAGTATTAAATAGGCTCAGAAATATGAGGAATGGTTGGAGGAGGCCAAATCAAGCAGGATTCAGACCTGG
Source organism: Artemia franciscana (assembly GCF_032884065.1). Classification (NCBI taxonomy): domain Eukaryota; kingdom Metazoa; phylum Arthropoda; class Branchiopoda; order Anostraca; family Artemiidae; genus Artemia; species Artemia franciscana. The sequence continues at coordinate 189,850 of NW_027062727.1, read as the reverse complement.
TACGGGATGCTGTGATCACGGTTTTAGCCTGAGACAGATCCTGGAACACCACCTTATAAACCAGCAGGAAACAATACAAGTTTTATCGACATTGTAACGGCATTTGACTCTTTGAAGAGTAACTCTTTCTGGGATATGATGAGGGATGATAGAGTACCGGAAAAAATTGTCCGTTTAATTAAGGCTTATTACGAGGGAACGAGGGCATTTGTAAGAGCAGACGATTAATATCTAATGGACTACCAAATGACAAAGGAGTGCGACAGGGTTGTGCCCTATCACCATTTTATTTAAATTTGTCTTCGACCAGATCCTGAAGATCCTTGACAAATATATAGGTGTGGCAATCAGTCCCACACTATCACTGACAGACCTTGATTACACCGATGATGTAGATATCTTGGCTAAGTCTGTAACCGAAACACAGCTCATGATAGATGACATTGCTGCTAGATCCCTTGCTAGCGGACTAAAGATAAGCCAATCGAAAACAAAGTCAATGCGCACCTCTGGCTAGATGAAACTTCCGATCACGTTAAATGGCGTCCCAATCGAGGAGGTCCAGAATGTCAAATATCTAGGCTCCCTAATAAATCCAAAGGGCAAAGCTCTAAAGGAAATACAAATCCCTATCTCTGCCGCCTAGGTAGTGTTCATTCAGTTTTGGAAGTGTCACTGGCTACGAAATAAAATCTCCCTTCGAACAAAGCATCGGATATATAAGCATTGGTCCTCTCTCCACTTCTTTATGGTTGCGAAATGTGGCCCCTCAGAACTGGAGAAGCTAATGACCTTAACGTCTTCCACCATACTGAAACTTTTTCAGTATGAAAACTTTTTCTCTTTTTTTTTTGTGTTTGTGCTGTTGCATTGGTGATTTCTCTTTTCATGATAATTATCATTGTAAACTGCCTACCTGCCATGTATGTTTTTCCTGTTTAAACGAGCAATAATTGTAAATTCATGTGTGTAGGCTAATGTTACTCAAAGAGCAGCATATCTTTTTTTTCTTTGTGGAAAAATATGCAATCCAGGATTTTCTGACAAAAAAAAAACGGTCTATATAGGTTAAGAGTCTGAGAAAATTCGTTAAAAGCCTTAATTCTTAAAAAATAAATCACAGTGACGTTATATATATGGAACACATTTCAAGAAAATAAATCGCATACCCCCTCCAACGCTGTGATCGTATCGCTTTTAGTATCAATGACGCATGCTACATCAAAAAAGGAACATAGCTAAACATAAAATACCAAGTGTAATGAAGTCTTTTTCCAAAACTTGTTTTAAGTAGTTCCATAGTAGTTCCATTGCTTAGAAGACAAAAAAAAAAAAAAAAAAATTAGACCATCTAATCTGACAAAACCAATCCGAGCAGCTAACTTAATGGGTATTGAAAAATATCTGAAGCAATGGTAAAAGAAAATGCAGAATAAAGAAACTTGTGGTTATAATACTTGGTACAATGAAAATTTAATGATCAAAATTACGCGCTGCTGCGAGAATTACAATTGACAGTGCTAGTCTGAACGTGTCAAAAATAAAAGTGACAAGTTCCACAAAGGAACATAGCTAAGCAAAAAATATAAAGTGTAATTATTCTATTTACAAAAGGCGTTTTGAGCAGTTTCATCATGCCCAGTAGTCAAATGACCAACTTAGACCATCATATTTGACAATATCAATCCGAGCAGCTAAGGTGAAAGCTATCAAAAAAATATCTGGAACAATGATAAACAAAATTAAGAAAAAATAAGTAAAAAAAAGAAGAACAACAGGAATGTCCGGTCCAAAGATAAATCACAGCCAGAGCTAAAACAATTCAAAAACAAAAGTGAAGAACAAACAAAAAGTATGAGGTTACAAGACATGCGAAAACAAGAATTAGAACAAGAAGAATTGTTTTTGGCAACTATCCCCGTGCCAGAAAAATGGTCTAAATGGTTATAAGGAACTTAAAGAAGAGAGTGCAGCTAGAAAACAAGTGACAACGAGTGTCAATATTTACAAACCTGCCGCTTAGCCGTGCTAGTTCCCGGTGGCATAGCCACTAAGCTCCTGGTACTATATACTATCTCCTGAAACGAGCCATTATTGTTATGTATTTTATGTATTTTTTCTCGAAAACAGCTCCATATTTTTTTGGGAAAATTGGCATCCAGGGATTTGATGGCCTAAGAAAACGATTTATATAAGAATGTTTACAGGAACTTAAACTTCCAGTATCCGTCGCTCGATAAGAACTCGAATTTTGAATCTGAAATTGCATTAGTCCTTTCGAAATTTCTGTGACATTTGTGTCCATAAGAAAATGGTTGGATTAAAAAAAAATGATTAATAATAAACGCTGAGCACACATCGCACTTATCTGAGGTAGCATTACTGTGCTGCCTATGATCCTTCGAATGGTTTTTTTCGAGACCTTATAAAAGTGATTTTTGCAATTATAAGTGTCTTAAAATGACTTTCTATGTTATGTTGGGAAGAGTGTGAATCTTAATAAAAATACCTCCCTTCTATATAATGATCTATATAGTTTAAGTCTAGTTTTGTATAGACCAGAAAAGTTTATATTTCTTGCATCTTCTATTGATTATATTCCTTCCTAAAAAAAATACAGCTTTCCTTTGCATTTTAATATATCCAGATTATTTATTGAATATATAAACCAACTATTAAATAATTAAATATGATGAATCATGTTCAGTCATAATTAAACAAATTATAAAAAGAAGGCTGATTTAACCTTTATGGGATCCATTTTCAATGGTCACCTGGTTTTGCAATTTAGTTCTGAACAGCAATTTGTCAAAACTACAGCATAAAACTAAAATATAATTTTCCTTTCCTGCAGATTAAAATCTTCCATGAGAATTGTTTTGACTAGTATTGAATTGGATTTTCACGAGTGCGAGTCAAAAAGACCATTTTGAATTTTAGGTTAGTAAATGCTGTATGTATATGGACAAGATTTTGGCTTAGTATAGTTAGCACTATGACAAGAGGATCTTCAAGAGGAGGGAGACCCAACCGAAATAAGAAAAAACCAGCAGAGAGTAAGCCATATCACGAACAACTAGAAAAAACATTAAAATCAACAGAATCTACTCTATCTGAGAAAACGAAGGGCGCACAAAAACCAGGAGCTAGCAAAATACAGGTATTTAATTACAAAAAATTGATTATTATATGCCGATATATGCCGACATCTTAGAGGTTGAATCAATCTAATAACCCATTTTAATGTTTCCAAATGTTCTAAAAAGTTGACAATACTGTTTAGATAATACTTCAGACTTTTGTCCTCGGAGATTCTCTGTATCTTTAAATAGAAAATCCGCATAAGAAAGACCTAGGAAACTAAAATTGGTATGAAATCATAATTTTGAGGTTAAAAATAATTAAAAATGACACAATTATCGTTTTGCCTATCTAATTGCAACGTTTTTTTTAAACACATTTAATATTATTTATATTTTACTAAAAGAATACCATTTGGAATATCAATTTCAACAAAACAAGCCTTGGTATTGATTTATATTGATAATATCAATTACAATTTTCTTATAATTTTTACAACAATAAAAAAAATAACACAGAATTAGAAAAAGAAGAAACAAAATGAAAAGAAAACACTTCAAGACAGTTTAGTCACGCAACTTAAACCTACCTACAAAACACAATTTATTTACAAAACAACCGAATTTAACAAAATAAACAAAGGATTTTTTCCTTTTTAAGGTTTTTATTGTATTTTTCTGTCAAAAGGTATTCGTACAAGACCTTAAATGGGTTATTGCTATTCTGATATTGATCAAAACCCATAGGAACCATATGAAATTTACGACGACACAACCAAAGTTTTAAAAGGTAATGACTGTCAAATTAATTAGTTGTTAACAGTGACCAGCCATTTATTTTGTATCAAGGATTTATTTAGGCTCTAGAGCACAGGAAAGCAGATTTTGTGTCCACATGTTTTTATTTTCTATTCGTCGAGACCTAACTCTATTCGGAACATAGCCAAAAACTCCCTAAAGTAATTTGAGAACAGAAGGAGACACAAGGCGTTTAACCAATTTATCCAAACAATCAATATTGTTTCAAATGTTCAGTTTAAATGAATGTAATAATAGTCTTAATTTTACTAAACAAAGTTCAGGAATGATTTTGACTAATGCAAACCCTTTTTATTCTTTTTTTGCTTAACTTGATGAAAGAAATAGATAAACATCTGTCAAATTTGGGATTGAACAATGTCCACTATCCACTACCTACCATTACATTAAGCCCACATTGTTATTCAGAGTTAAGTCTTGACACAGGCATTCCTCTTTTTCACAGATGAGGTGAGAGATATCATCCATAAAATTTTTGATATTTTTGTTTCAAGTCCACTTTTATAGTTTCACACTCGATGCTAGATATCTTACTTGTATGTAACTACGTTTAACTATGTAATTATGTTAACATCTGGCCTTTTCAGCTTGTTGATCCCAGTAATAAATCAGCAGACGCTTGTTTATCAGATCTGTACGACGCAGACTATGATGGTGACAAAGAAATTGAAAAGCAATTGAAGGATTTTCGAGCAATTGACCAATTCTTTGTCGAGCAATATTTGATAAAAAAAAACTGTTGAAGGTGATGTGCCTGGAGATAAAAGGAATGAAACTAATGCTTGGGATGCTGAGAACAGAAGGTCTCAAAGCAGAAGTGGAGGACCACCCAGATGTAGAGGGAGAGGTGTGTAATGACGATATTACATACCTTTGTTTAAGATGAGGTGGGAAATCAGTTCAGAAATAGCCTTGATTTAACCATATCCAATAGTTATTCCATTAAACTGGTAAATTTATTAAGAATAATTTACGCAATTGTATCATCCTTTTGGTGTGTTTTAGTAATTTTATATTTATTGTGTAACTTCCCCTTTTTTATTTAATATCTTGCTTGTTTTTAAACCTGTTCATTTTTTGTTTTCCTCTGTCGCTTTTGTGAAACTCTTTTTTACTTCCATTACTCATTTTCATTTCAGAGCACCCTTCCCCCCAAAGACATTACATAGGAATTTGGATATGGGCATTATATTCACCATAGTAGCCGCTATGAATTTGGTTGTAAGTTACGCGGTTTACCTCTGGTCACATCATATAGCAATTGTTATTGCGAATTATTCAGAATTTTTAGGGGGAGGGGGGAGGATTTTAGGCAGGGGGATTTTGCACTGGGAAAATTTTTCACACGAGGAAAGTTTCTGGGAAGAATGTTTTAGATAAAATTTTGCACAAGGGAGGAAAGAGATTTTTAGGTATGACTAGAAAAACCCGTCAGAAATTCAATAGAAAAATTACCTTTTTCAGTCATTAAATGGAGCAACATAAAAATTCAAATGATTGGAAATTATTCTATGTGTGAGGGGGGCCATCTCGTCCTCAAAACTCGCTCTTTACGATAAAATATCACCTTTTGTGGCAACATTCTAATAAAGACTAGTCAAACTTTAAGAACTTTAGACTGCATTGTAAAAAGTGAGGGTTGAAAACTGGTAGCATACAAAATCATTTCTGTTCACTTTATGTTTTAATGTTGCTCCTTTTTTGTAGTTGATTGTTTTTAATATTAGCAAGAACGACCCAAGTACCGTTATTAAATATAAATTCTTAATCGAGAAAATACTGCGTGTTGTTTGTTGAATTTTCCCTATCCTGCTAGTGTTGATGACTAATTAGTTTTAATATTTAAAGGTCGCGGAAGATTTGTTTCTTCAAATGGGTCAGAAAGAGTTAGAGATGGAAGAGGTCAAGGTATGGTTGGTGCTCGTAATGTTGGCTATCGGGGAAACATACCCACAGAAGTCACTGTTTTTGGCTCACCCATGGAAGCCCAGAGTGGAACACTTCAAGAAAAGTCAGATGAAGAAGTTAAAGTTGGCAAGTTCTGTTCCTCAAACGTATATACTACGATATATCAGTGGATTTAAAATCTTCGACTTTATGAAAAAATTCAATTTTTAGGATGCAAATGATCCCGCAATGTTCTGAAATTATTTCCATTGGAGTTAAAACATTCCGAAACTCTTTGGGTAAATAAATCTCGTAGAAAAAGGGTAATACGGAACTCGAAAATAGCGAAACCACGCTGTTAGATAAACACATAAAATTGATAATTTCGTAAATCAAAAAGAGTGTGTTTAGTCATATCTGGCTACGGGCTACATAAGTTTTCAAACAGTTCCTCGTAACGAACTGTAATTAAGGAGTGATGCGGCTCAATAGTAACCAAAACTTAAAGGAACAGAGTCTTGATAATAATAAATACATCAAAAGAGTCAAATTTTGATGCTTATTCAAAATATATAAAATTCATGAAGTTTAATTTTACCCTCAATAGTTATGAGCCTGAGAAAGTTTGCTTTGAAAAAGGGGGAAAACACCCTTAAGAAATCAAGTGATCTTAAGGCAAATCATACCAAAAGTTTCAAAATTTTGCAGAACCCTACTGTAAAGGTTTCAAGCTCCTATATACAATGAGGTAGAATTTTGATTTTTTTTTTCCAGAAGCATGATCACGGACTCGTGTGTATTTTTTTTTCAGGGGTAATCACATCGAGCCAGTGATCCTAGAAAATCGGATGAGGGCTCATTGGATCGGGAAATTAAATTTTAAGGTATTTTTAACTTACGAAGGAGTGACCAGATCTTTATGAAATTTCATATTTAGAAGGACCTTGTAACTCAGATCTCTTATTTTAAATCCTGACCGGATCCAGTGTCATTGGGAGGACTGGAAATCTTGGAAAACGCTTAGAGTTGAGAGATCAGGATGAAACTTGGTGGGCAGAATAAGCCCAAGTCCTAGATACATGATTTCCTTAACAAGGAAAAAAAAATCACAATCGGCTTTAGGCCCCGCTTGTAGTCATTAATAGTATACTACTATTTACAATAGGAGGAAATGTTCTGGGTAGAATGTTCTTGAAGAGATTGTACACAATGAGGGAGGAGATTTCCAGGTTTGATTTGGAAACCGTTTAGAAAATAGCTAAAGTGTTTTTTTTTCAGCTGAACGCTACTAGCAGCACTAAAACTTAAAACGAACAAAACTTGTTGCATATATGGTGGGTGCTACCACATCTCAAGCCCCATTATTTATGGTAAAGTTTTATTTTTAGTCACAATGCATTGAGACAGACAAGTCAAAAATAAGGGGCGTTTAATTTAAATAAAAAGTAGTTTTAAAGAGCTTTAAAACTGTAGCGTAAGAAGAGAGGGTTGTAAACAGGGTACTCTCCGTTGTATACAAAATAACTTGTTTTGACATTAAGTTTCACTTTCAGTCGAAAAAATGTATTTTGTTGAATTTTAGAAGGAACTAATCAAACAGCGTTATAGAATTTATACTTTAATCAACAGAATATTTTACGATGTTTAGAGATGTTTCAATATCGTGCTGCTGTTGGTGATGAATTTTTTATTTTTTAATTGATGGGTCGCGGAAGATTTTTATTAACAAATGGTTCAGAGAAGGGCAGAAGAGTAAGAGGTAGTGGTTGTGCTCGTAATAGTCACTTTGAACGTCGGATAAATATACCCAAAGACGCCACTGTGTTCAAAACGCCAAATGAAACTTGTGGTAGTTTACCTCAAAAAAATTCGAAAGAAGAATTTAAAGTTGGTGAGTTTTGTGACTCAAATGTATAAAATAGGATTCAACAGTGAATATGAAATTTAGACTTACAAGAAAGTTCAATTTCTGGGATACAGACAATCCCACCAATTTTAGAAGCTGGCTGTTTCTTGTGTGTGAGAAGCATTGAACTAATAAAAAGCATAATAAGCTTTTGAGTCACAACATTTTTTTACAAGTTCCAATTTCTAAGCATCTACGCTGGAGTGGTGATGGGGGTGGAAACAGCAGGTCTTCTTCAAAAATGGTTTTGATAGCAGATAAAAAAAACAGCGTTAAAGCTTAGATATCCAGAATTCATGACCTTAAAAGTGCTTCCTGTTATAACTTTTGAATGATGTGGAGAAAGGAATTGAACAGCTTTTTTCTTATTAAATTATTTTGTTCTTAAAGTTTGAATATAAAAATATATATTTATATATTTATATTTATAGAATATAAATAAAACACGATAGTAGTTTCAGTCAATTAATATTTTACTGTTATGTTTAGGTAACTCCATTATATTGAAGAAGTAGGTTCACCCTAGGTAGTAGAAGGGTTGAGGTGTATCCTCGTCAATTTTCAGGAGGTTTCTTTCTTTCCTTGAACATGGTACCTATATAGGCCTTTTTAGGGACGGAGGTAGTACTCGTTTAGCTATACTGGCAACTCTTCAGGGGGTCACTCCCTCCATGACGTACCTAACAATTGTTTTAAGGACCGCTATGTCTCATTTTCATTGTATCTATATGGTATACTGCGACATAGTATGGGCAATTCTTGACAGCATTTCCTCCGAGTAAAATTTTATAGGGCAAATCTTCTAGAATCAAAAACTTTTTTTCACCCCGTGTCGGGTGGATCCAAGGGAGGCCGCGGAGGGCCTTAGGCCCTCTAATATTTTTCTGACACCCTCATTCGCATTCCGTTCTTTTTTCTTTTTTACTCTTTTTTTAAGTATACTTGTCAATTTGATCAATTATTAGTAGGTGATTTACCCATTTAACAACAAAAAGCAAAAATCTTCTATGAATGTAAAGAGCAAAGTTAAAACTTAAAACGAACAAAAATTATTTATCTTCAGCCGGTTCAGTATTAATCTGCAAAATTGGCATAAAAACCTTTGATTACTGCAAAGGTTTTTCAACAGACAAAGAACTTTCCCCTATTTCACGGAAACCTGTTGAAAATAAAGTGGTATCTTCAAGACGTTTCATAAATGTGGTAACACAGTTATAGCTATTTGTCTATTCACAATGACATATTGAACTGTAGCCTTGTAGCTAAAAGTTCAAAATGGATAAAAAATGAAAAATCTGGACACGAGCATAGAGTGCATAAGAGACGAAAACTGACTGCTGAGCGTGCAAGGGGATTGAAGGCTTTTTCCGGATATTTTTGTGAAATATCCGAAAATACCCTGAAATCGAAAGGTAAGTTTTGAATAATAATAAACCTCCTCCACCCTCAAAAATCCTTAATTTTAGTTTTGTGACTAATTAAATAGTGAATGGCCCAATAGGGCTCTCGTATAAATCAATCTATCTATCGATATATATTAACTATATAGCTAATGTGGTTGAAATTAGATGAATGAAAGAATTTAAAGCAATTTAGGCAAGGAACAGATACATGGGGTTGTAGGGAGCGACCCTTCTCCTAAGACACTTCTGGCACGCTTTTAAAATTAACTTTTTAATTTGGTGCCCACCTCGAATCACATTAGCGTTCTTGGTTCAGCAGCCCCCTTACCCAAGATTTTGCTTTTGATCTGTTAAAGATTCAAACATGAAACTGCTCGCAAGATCAGTTTCATGTTATAAAATTATAAGATAAACCTCGTTTTCATGAAAAATTAATCATATAATTTAACTTGCTTGCTAGATATTCATCTTCAGGATTTGTTTTATTTTTTATTTTTTTGGAAGATTTGTTTTATTCTCTTTCTTGTGAGCCCGTCAATTGAGGGTATGGTGTCTGGACTTCAATTATGGGGATATGACAAGGCAATTTACAACATTGATTTATGTTAAGGAGTAATTTTTTTGGACTGCCCCTGTCAACTCCCCACTCAAAAAAATTCTTAATTTTAGTTTTGCGACTAATTAAATGGCGAATGGCCCAATAGGGCTTTCGTGTGATAAATCTGTCTATCTTTTTATTTTAACCATGTAGCTAATTTGGTTGAAATTAGGTGAAGAAAAGAGTTAAAAGTAATTTAGGCCAGGAACAGATCCATGGGATCGGGGGTGACCCTTCCCTCAAGATATTTATGGCACCAGTATTCTGTACTTTTTTTCTTTTTTTATAATAAACTTTTTAGTTTGCTGCACAACATTAGTCACATTGGCGCCTTTGGTCCATTGGCCCCCATACCCAAGAATTTGCTCTTGATCTGCTTGAGATTCAGACATGAAACTGCTCGCAGGATCAGTTTACGAATCATTTCGTCATAAAATTACAAGATAAACCTCATTTTCAGGAAAAACTATACCTACGTTACCCGGGCAACATGAAGTGTTGCGGCAACCTTTGTCCGGCTTCGCCGGCTAAAGTATTGCGAGAGCAACACTTTGGTTTTGTTTCTTCGCTATCGATCAGTAATCACATGATCAAAGGCTATTCCTCAGCGGTGATAGAACAACAACAAAATAGTATCGAAAGAAGGGACTAAATTGACTTTGCAGCCAGTTGAAATTTATCCGTTTCAATCGTAGACATCATGACCGATGAAAAAACGGGACAATATCTTATATAATCTAGTTGATATTATAAAGCTATCCCTAACTTTTCAGGTTCAAAATACCATAGATGACATTCTGTTAATTATTACGAAACTACCTCATTGTTTTACATTCTCGTTTGTGCTTGTTTCTTCACTATCGGTTAAATGATGAAGTTGTCAGGCTATCGAAGTTACTAAAACGGCATGTTCTAACAAGAACGCAATCAGTTATCACATGACCAAAGGCTTTTCCTCAGCGTTGAAAAAAACAACAACTACAAAATAATATCGAAAAAAGGGACTAAATTGACTTTGCAGCCAGTTGAGCTTTATCTTCATCAATCATAGACATCGTGACGGATGAAAACTTGGAACAATATCTTATATAATCTAGTTGGTATTATAAAGCTATCCGTAACTTTTGAGGATTAAAATACCATAGGAGACACTAATTATTACGAAGCTACCTTATTGTTATACGTTATCGTTTGTACCCGTTGCGTAAACACTTAATTCTGTCAGATTTAAAGAGATCGAACACAATATTCACCAATTCGCACAAATTTCTAGCTCAAAGTGAACAGATTCTTACTTACAAGTTCCTCTTCCGTGATAGACATCAAGCTCACCGGAAACAAATAAATGGGTACACCAACTAGCAAAAGCTGCAAACCCCTCATCGCTGAAGATGATTGTAGCCCAACAGCTGATTATTACTTATAATTCCCCTAAATGTCTTACCATTGGAACCAAATTGGTTTAACCATCAAATACACCGGAAACAAATAATAGGTACACCAACTAGCAAAAGTGACAAACCCATCATTGCCGAAGATGATTATGAGCTAACTGCCGTTTCTCGCCCAAAGTAAACCGATTCTTACTTATAAGTCCCTCTCCCGTGATAGGCATCAAATTCCCCGGAAACAAATAAATGGGTACACCAACTAGCATAGTTGCAAACCACTCATCGCTGAAGTTGACTGTAGCTTAACAGCAGATTATTACTTACAAGTCCCCTACATGTCTTACCGCTGGAACCAAATTGGTTTTACCATCAAATACACTGGAAACAAATAATAGATACATCAAATAGCAAAAGTTGCTAACCCCTCATTGCATATGGTGATTATTACCTAACAGCCAACTGTTGCTTACAAGTCCTCTATATGTCTCACAATTTGTATCGGCCTAGATTTTGTTTCAGTGTGTACCTTACTACTGAAGTTGGCAACCCCTTGAAACTTTCAAACTGAGAGCAAACTTTCAAACTTTACCTCATGAAGGAATTTTTGTACCAAGAAACGGATGTCATATACTTTCATCAGCTCATCAAGAGCTATTGATTGCCGTCAAAAAAAATTCTATCTGTCTTAGTTCAAAAGTTGATTATTTTTTTTTGCCGTAGGCCAACTTTCTAACGTCACCACTTAGAAAGGAGCAAAGGATAAGCTCCAAATTTCTTTAGTAATGAGAGAACTTTTGAAGTTTATTAGGCACATCTGATACCATTTCTCTACCGCAATCCCAAGTCCGAAAAACCGAATGATAAGCTCAGCTGAAATCACGAACAGAAATGGATAGAAACAATAGATGGTAGCACTTTCAGACCCGTGGGAAAATGCCACATTTTTGCTTCTGTAAATCTTTCTATTTATTATTCAAAGAAGATATATTGGCTGTGGGGCCGGGTAACTGCCGCATATATTTAACACTTATAGATTTTAGTCCATCTTCAATTTGAAAGCGGTGCCTGCCTGCTTGCCTGCTAGAACGGAGCTCTCCACTCGAAAGCAGAAACATGCTTTGATGAAACGATGGCTTAGCTGCACAACTTCAGATACTCCTCTCTGACATAGGCTATATAAATCCAATTCACTTTGCACACCATAGGCTCTGGCTCGTGGACAAGCAAAAACCATCCTTTTTGGCCCCAGGCAAGAGTTCTGCGGAGTTTTCCAAAATGTAATGCCATATTCATCAATCTGGCCTGAGGTCCACACTTTCCGTAAAAACCGAAAAATAACGGGACAAAACCAAAGTGTTGCTCTCGCAACACAATTATTCATATAATTAAACTTGAGTGCTAGATCTTCATCTTCAGATTGTGTTTTCTTTTATTGGCAGGCTTTTTTATTCTCTTTCTTAAGAACCCATTGATTTAGGATACGGTTTCTGGAAGTCATTGATAGGGGCATGATAAGAATGGATCACGGGAGGGAAGACACATTATAAAGGGGGTTTCGGGAAATGTTTTGGACATTTGAGTTTGCCGAGTAGGATTTGGGAGAGCTAATTCACATGCCCTATCTCATTGAGCTGCCTGACCGTAGTAAGATGCAGGGTAAAATACTATCTTCCTAGAACGAGTTCCGAGTGGAATATTGTCTATGTTATTCAAACAAAATGTGGAAGTCAGAAACTACCCAGACTGATAAGGTTGACGTAGGCTCTCTGATTCACAAATATCAATTATCTCAAACTCTATCGTCCCTGCAAGACAACTTGGAAAACTATTGAATTTTTTTATTGTCCTTGTCTCCCGCCCTTTCGTCACTGACTACCCCAATATTACCCCTATATTTTGTTTATTATTACCCCGAAATTATGGGGAATAAATAGATAATGACCATATCAACGTCTATCCTATCGTATATTATTTCCTCTATCGTAGCTACAGTTTCTTTGACAGAAACATATTTCCTGGGACCCATCTGTAAAACAGAAATGATCGCCTGCTACAAAGCATGTGGAAAATTTTAGGTATGCGAAACACCAAAATTTTCGGGTTGGGAACGCTTTTGGTTAACTGATACTGCATCCTTATTTTTATAGATATTTTAGTGCAATTGTTTCATAGATTCGAAGAGTGGTGATAATAGAACAACAAAATGCAAAAACAAGAGGTTTCAACCACTTGCCTTCCATGATATTCCATTAGAAACAGATAGCTTTCAAAAACTTTTTTTCCATATTTCAAAAAATCCAGAGAACCAAACTAAACCGAAGTCAAGTCCGAAAAAATTTGAAAATTTCTCTGATACTTATGACAATTTAAGGGACGCTTAGAATTTGCCCTAGTTGCTACCGTCTTAGTCATAAAAGTTTAAAGTAAGGCGTTCTCAGATGGGAACGCTGGACGCTACTGGGTTAAGTTAGAAACTATTAAAACATGTGTTTAAACAGTATTTTGACCGTGTATCGGCAAAAACCCCTAAATTGAGATAAGGCAGAACATCCAAGACCATCCATTTCATAAGTGAACAATATCATCATAAGAAAACGGTGTATCTCTACTTAGGGTCTATTCTGAGAATGTTTTTCACCGCTTAAAGGGAAATTAAAAAAAAAAGGACCTAACTGGTTCCATCGAGAGGAATCCTCAGAATTTATCATTTAGGACTTAATTGAGCGCAGGAGTTCAATATACTGATCAAACAGAATTAGTTAAGCCTTATGAATTCGCTTAGAAAAAATATAACTCAAAAAAGTAATTTTGCCTAGAAACTGTTGATTTACTGTCGACTAGTATTGAGAAAAATATCAATTATTTAATAACTCTAAAGAAAAAAAATAGTCCGGTCAACTCATTCAGAAAGTCTCAATGAAACCATAGTCATTTATTCATCAAAGAATCTGCTCGCGTCTGTTGTTAATACGCATTTTACTGCTATAAGAAAATATTGTTGGCTTTCAAAGAGGTTTTTTTGTCATTTTACATCAGGACCAACCAGATTCACACAAATGAACTGGTCTGACGAAAGTGTTATCTACACCCCTATCATTACGTTCGAATCATATTGGCACCCTTGGTCCAGTGCCCCCCCCCCAAGATTTTTCTTTAGATCCGCCCTGCCCGTGTCTTGTAAACTTACGCTCCATTCAAGCACATATGATATCTAACCTTTTATGCCATTAATATGAGATATATTTACCCTTTTTTTCGCGAACATAAAAATGTTTCTGACCTAATAAATCATTAATAGGAAAGGCGTATATCCCATTGTTTTTGCGAGCTAAGACTTTATGCAAATTGATTTGCCAGGAAGAACTTTATTTACATAAATCATGACCTTGTATTGGAACATATGCTAATTCTTTTGGCATTATATTTGGAGCATAGCTATTTCCTCACGCCCTTATGATAGACTAGAGCAGGATTCTGAACACATTTCATTGGAGCAAAAGAGATATCCGGACATTCCCCCTTCAATTAAATGTGTGATCAAAATTTGGTGAACATTATGATATTGTAAACCGATTGATAAGTAGCAGTCGGAGATATCATCGTAGTTATTATGTCTACAGATAGGGGCAATCATATTACTTGTAATGGGTACAGATAGAAACGACTATTAGAGTGTATTATGGATACAGATAGGAGTGATCATAGTACCTATAATAGCTAAGGATAGGAATGACCTTTGGAACGTATTATGGGTACAGATAGAGGTAACCATAGCACCTATAATGGTTACAGATAGGGGTGACCATAGTGCCTGTAGCAGCTACAGATAGGGGTGATGATATTACCTGTAATTGCTACAGACACTTTGACCAGTAGTATCTGCAGTGGCTACAGATAAGGATGGCTATAGTACCCATAAAGGTAAATAAGAGAGAACATCGGGACATATTACGGATGCAGATGGGCCAACCGTAGTACCTGTAATGGCTTCTATAAGATCAAAATATCCAAGTTCATTTTTAATGCAAAGGAGAAAAAATACTTTGTAGAGTGACTTGCGATTTTTAAGTTTATCCGGGGGTTAGCAGTTATAGTTCTTCAGTTTGACGTTTGCCCTATCAGTAACAGCCTAGGTAATGGAAATTAAGATATAAATTTACAAAACGGTTTAAAGTCGTATTTGGTTTCACTTTCGAATTATATTCTTAAGAAAAAAAAAGTTATGAGTAAGAATTGACCAGATAAAAAATAACAAAACATGGAGCAAAGGAAAATACATTACTTTGTGCTTCATTCAACAACAAGTGATGTCAATAAAGTAGTCTATCTACTGTGACTATCTGTGAGAAAAAAGAAAAAAATATTGGTGACTTATAATTACTGCAAGGAACCACAGGAAGGGACATTCTATCTCATATACAGAATCCTTTTTGGTCCTTTTTAAGTTTTAATTACCTTCCTTAATATTCTTTAAAAAAACTTTTTTATGGCGCTTGGTATTCACCAAGTGACATGTAGCGATCGCAAATTCTGTCGGTCTGTCTGTCTGTCCCAGTTTTGCTAGTTTAGGCACTTCCAGATAAGCTAAGACGATAAAACTGTGGAGACGTCTCAGGGACCAGACCAGATTAAATTAGAAATAGTCGTTTCCCTGATTCGACCATATAGGGTGGGGGGACAGACGGTTAATTTGGGAAAATAAGAAAAAATGATGTATTTTTAACTTACGAACAGGGGTGATTGGATCCTAATGGAATTTGATATTTAGAAGGATATCGTATCTCAGAGCTCTTATTTTAAATCCCGACCGGATCCGGTGACATTGGGGGGAGTTGGAGGGGAAATAAGCACATTGGGGGAGAGTGAGAATAAGCACAAGTTTTTGATACGTGATTGACATAATTGGAATGGATCCACTCTTTTGGGGGAGCTGGGGGGTATTTCCAGTGCTTTTGAGAGTTCGGTGCTTCTGGATGTGCTAGGACGATGAAAATTGGTAAGCGTGTCAATCTGCACAAATTGAATTGATAACAATTGTTTCCATGATTTGACCGGATCCAGGATGCTGTGTTATTGGGGGGAGCTGGGGAGGACCGGAAATATTGGAAAATGCTTAGAGCGGAGAGATCAGGATGAAACTTGGTCACAAGTCCTAGATACGTGATTGACATAACCAGACTGAATCTGCTCTCTTTTGGGGAGTTGGAGGGGTGTTATTTTTAACTTAAGAATTGGTGACCGGATTTTAATGAAATTTGATTTTATAGAAGGAACTTATGTCTCAGAACTCCTATTGTAAATCCCGTCAAGATCTGGTGAAATTTGGGGGGGGGGGGGTAGTTGGAGGAGGAAACCGGAAATCATGAAGAACGCTTAAAGAGGAGAGATCAGGATGAAACTTAGTGGGTAGAATAAGCAAACATCGTTGATACGTGATTGACATAACCAGACTGGATCTGCTCTCTTTGGGGGAGTTAGCGGTGGGGTCCGTGCTTTAGCAAGTTTGGTGCTTTTGGACGTGCTAGGACGATGAAAATTGGTTGGGGTGTCAGGGACCTGCAAAAATTTACTTGATAAAGTCGTTTTCCCCGATTTGCCCGTCTGGGGGGATGAAGGAAGAGGAAAAATTGGAAAAATGAGGTATTTTTAACTTACGAATGGGTGATCGGATCTCATTGAATTTTGATATTAAGAAGGACCTCCTGTCTCTGAGCTCTTATTTTAAATCCCGATTGGCATTAAGCCTCTGATTTTCCTTTTATATCAATCTATTGATTCTTAGAATTTTGCTAGAGCTCATGCCATATGAGCTCTTGGCTCTTGGCTTTTCCGGCCTCGTCACAAATGCCATATGAGCTCTTAGCTCTTGTTCTTTCATGAAATTTATGATCATTTTCAACTTACGCTTCAGAATTTCCAAGATTTAATGAGGCTACCACCGATACATACCAACAACTGTGTAATATCAAATGGTAATTATAAATAGTTGTAAATTTATTGGTAGGGATTTACATTGGTAATGTAAAAAATCACCTGAGAATCGGAACACTCCACTGGCATTTAATTTATTTCATGAAGTAGAGAGGGTCTACCTTACAACACAGGGGGGAAACCAAATCCTTTATTTTTGCCAGTAAGTATTAAGTTTGTTTTAGGCAGCGCAAAATAGGCAACAATTCAGAATAATTTGGAGAATAAGAATAACCAGCTTTCCAGAGTTCCCACAGAAAGTGGGAAAAGAAATCTTCTTCATCTCTGAAAGATATGACTTCAGAACACTCTGTGGTAATGATGAATAGCATTGTCATTTAATTTTTAACTTAATATTCAAGAAGCATCATTAATTCAATTATTTACTTACTGCTTAACTCTCTTTTCAGCTGACAAAGAAGTTTCGAATGCTGTCAAGCCTCTTGATGCCAAGGACACCTATCCTTCAACTACTGCTATTATAGATGCCAAAGGAGCCCGTGAAGTTGCAAATGCTGTTAATATCCTTAAGGAAGAAAAGAATGTTCAACCGATAGGACAAGAATTTGTGAAAGAACTGAAGACGGACGAAGGAAGTTTTGTTAACTATCATTGCAAGTTATGTGATTGTCGGATCACTGATCCTACTGCCAAGGATCAGCATATTAAAGGGCGTCGCCATCGCTTGGCTTACAACAAAAAGGTGAACACACCTCCTATCTATGCTGCGTTTTGAATTAAAAACACAGTAAGTGTGGAATGAAGGAATATGAGTGTCTATGAAATATTTTTGGGGTTGTAGTTTCAAATACCTTCCTTTTCTCTTATTTTGGTACGCTCGTAAGGATAATGTGACAATTGAAACATAATTACAAGTTAATTCTATTGATAACAAAATACGATTTGAATAAAAATAACAGTTATTCTGTATTCCTGATCCAAATTATTTTCTTGTTGGTAGTAGTGGTGGTGGTGGTTGTAGTATTAGTGGTAGCATGCCAATATTGCCTTTTGTATCATCTTCCTTAACATTTCCTAAAAGTTCCAAATTAATATACTCAGTCATTCCTGAATGACTGAATGACAACCTTGTGACAATCCATACACAAATGGCATGTTTCTATTGAGTTCAACACTCTCCTCAACATTTTCAGAATAGATCACCTGATTTTCCTTCATCCTTTTGGAAAATTAATTTTAAATATGTATACCTTTCGTAATTACAAGTGCTATAGGTAAATAATGAAAAAAGAACCTAACGTGTAGCCCTTGTCCTGAGGACTGCAGGGAGGTGGATATCCCCAATGACATCATTGCTGTTCTTTCCAATAATGCTTAAAAAATTGCTATGCTAAAATTTTGATCGTATGTGTTTTGGGAGATGAAACACATGGGAGGGGGGCTGGTTGCCCTCCATCCTTTTTTGACTCTTCTAAAGGGCACTAGAGCTTCTGATTTCCAATAAAATGACCCCCTTTTCATCCAGAAAACTCTTCCATAAGAAACAGTTATTTCTCAGGGCATAAGTTACGTCACTTGCTCCTAGGCCTTAAGGGGTTTTGTTCCCACTGAATGCATTTTTATTTGACATTTGGACAACTGTGAACAAAAAGACTGTCTCACCATTTCGATCGAATACAGTTCAGGAAAAGATCAGGTATCAAAGTATCAGGGGGGGGGGGGTGCTGTCTTCCATCCTATTTGATTCTTGAAATAGAGCTAGAACTTTATATTTCCGATTAAATCACACTCCTTCGAAATTCTTATAGCCAGTTCTTCCATCAGAACTTTTTATGCCCCAGAACACAATCCTTGGTTCTATACTCGGGGGAGCTGTGTCAACACCAAAGGCCTTGTTTTGTGATCTTCGGACTATTCTTTGAATAAATGACTAGCTCAAAATTTGTATTGGTTGGATCTGGAGAAAAAAGACATGAGCAGGGGGGGGGGGCGATCTGATCGCTTTGACTATTAAAAACAGCACTAAAGCTTCTGATTTCTTTTCAAATGAGCCCCTTCCAAAGTTTGTACTACCACCCTTTTCATAAAACCTTATATGCCTTCGGGGCATGACTTACAACCCTTGCTCTGAGAGCTGTATGGGGTTGATCATCCTTGAAGACCTAATTACTGGATTTTTCATCTATGCCTAAAAAATGGCTACCTTAAAATGTTGTTTGGATGTGTTTTGGGAAATGAGGCGTGGAGTGAGGGCTGGTTGTCCTCAAATCACTTTCGACCAGTAAAAAGGATAATAAAACTTTCCATTTCCGAGCTAATGAGTTCCTTTTGAAGCTTTTGCGACAACTTTTTCTATACTAGGTGCCCTGGTCTGATTAAAAAAAAAATAATAATAATAAATAAATATTGTGCCCTTATGGGTCTTTACTTTGGCAGTGCAATTGCAAACTTTATGATAGAGACTACAAAGTTTGTGTAAAGGCTTAAAAATTAGGAAACACTTTTGTTGTTGTCTATTTAAAGCCCCTAAAATTTAGATCAGCACGCTCTTAGGGACTGCGAACTCCACTTAAGTATTTTTACCATTAGTTTAAAGTCCCAAGGAAGAAAAAGTGAAGATTCTGAGAAAGCTAGCTGTAATTAAAATGAAAAAAAAAATTATGGAAAATAAGATGCCAATTAGACAAAAAAAATGGTCACTAACCGCGAAACCACTGGCTGTGCGTTGAGCTCCAACGCTAAGGATTTTCATTGTAATCCCCATACCTTTTCTTGGGGGAATGAAACTCTAAGGATTGCCAAAATTCTTACTTAGAAGGTCCCATAAAAATATGAAGTTAAGATGCATTAAGATAGATTAAGAAAATACTAATCATAGTACAAAAAAAACGATGTTTGGAGAAACAATAGTTACCTAATGAAAGCATTTTCCCAGGATCAAACTGTTTGTGTTTTAAACTAGAAGAGTTGGCAAGATGACGTAGAAAGTATTTAGAAGGTTGGTTTTTTGTCATTTTTGAAAGACCGCTTGAAACATGACACACTTATAAACCTTAAAAGATTGACGCTAATTGAGTTTGACAGACTTTAATTAGGTTTTATTAATTAAAATGCCCCTTGGAATTTTTTTTTATGAGATAATGGGCATTAGAGAGAAAAATGGCACGAATCTGCTATTATCCGATATACTGTGATGCAATATCCTCCCAAACAAAACTGGATAAAAATATGTACTATATAATGAGGAAGTGGGTATTGTCAATGAGTTTGTCCAGAAATGCTGTGTAGCGGCCCTTAGAAACAGCAAAAACAGACCCATATAAATATTAGAGAAATTAGTGCCATGAACGCGCCTAACATCAGGTTTGGAATTACAAAAATCCTAAAAAGTGACCCTTGATTATATACTTTTAGAGGATATATAAAAAATCCTTTTATCTCACATAACCAAAACGCTTTTGAAAATGTAATTATTGATTTTGGAGTTGCCATTTTTTCAACAAAACAATATATTATGAATTTTTCTTTGTTAATTGTACTAATAGCTAAATGTCACCGAAGCTAAGGCTGACTTCTATATATTTGTTGCTGTTTTTTTCTTTAGGTTTCTTCAGAGCATTTGGATGGACAGAAGCACAAGAACAACGAGGCATTAGCGAAAACTGACCGAATTGCTATTGCTGTACCAAAAAAAGCTGCACTTCTTCGCTGTGAGCTCTGCGATATTGCATGCTCTGGATCAAATGCATATGCTGCCCACATTGGAGGTGCTAAACATCAAAAAGCTGTTAAACATCATACAAGACTTGGTAAACCCATACCATCTAATGAGCTTTATTCATTTTTTTTTATCTTTTTACAATCCTCAAAACAAATAGGCCTACCTGTCAAATAGATCTTACTGAGATTAGATGGTCCAAGACATTTAGAATGACTTAAGCAAAGAAAAAAATTGAGTAACAAATCAAATCACTCAGGCAATCTGTATCATAGGCAGTGCATTAACGCTGCCTAAATAAAGAGCGATGTGGATACAATGGGTTAGTTATTTTTTTCTGACCATTATATTTCTAATAGAAAGAGTAACGGTCCAAAACAAGAGAATTTGATTTGAAATTGAAGGTTGTAGTGCCCTTTTTGAGAGTCAAAAGTGGCTGGAGGGCAATAAGCACCCACACCACACCCATCATTTTTCCAGACACAATCAATCAAAATCTTGAGATAAATATTTGTTCAGTAGTTGAATGTTCTAGTAAATATGTCTTTGGGGGTGACAGCCCCTCAAAAACATCCAGGATAAGAATCACAAGCTATAATAGTTGCCCAGTAATAACATATAAGATTGTTATGATAGAAGTGGTCGTATAAACTTTAGAGAGAGCTTATTTAGTTGGAAATTACAGTTTCTAGTGCACGTTTAAAGATTCAAAAGTGATTGGAGGGAAACTATCCCCCCTCCTTATACCCTCTTTTGCTTAAATGCATCCTATATAATTCTTTATTTAACTATTTTTTCAAAATTGTCCAAAGATCTTATAAAAATACCTTCAGAGTTGAAACAATTCTGCAGAGCCAGGTGGCAAGGGTTGTTAGTTATGCCCTGGGGGATACAAGGTTTTATTGATTGGATGATCGTATAACATTTAAAAGAGACTAATTTAATAGTAAATCTGAAATTTCTGGTTCCTTTTTAAGAGCCAAAAGTGATAGAAGGCAACTAGCCCCCACCCACGTGCACCCCTTTTTGTCAAATGGTATCTGATCAACACGGTGTAATAGCAAATTTGTTCAGAATATTCCAATGGTATACAAAAATGCCTCCATGGTTGACAAAACTCACCAGAGCCTTGGGGTAAGGGTTGTAAGTTATACCCTGAAGCTATTCAAGGTTGTTTTCTTTTTAATGGGTGGCCGTATAAACTTCGGCTGGGGCTCTTTTGATTGGAAGTTAGAAGTTATAGTGCCCTTTCAAAAAGTCAAAAGTGATTTCAGGGCAACATATCCCCTAGATCCATCAATCCCCCCCCCAAAAAAAAAATATCCAATCAAAATGTTGATACGTTTATTTTCTTCAGCATTGTTGAAAAATGTAGTTATTATGCCTTTGGGGATATCACCCCCCTCAAAACCCTCAAGGTAAAGGCTATAAGTTATGTAATTCATTCATTGTTTGAATACAATACATATTATTGAGAAACATAAAAATGTTACAATACAATAATGCCTCCAGGGTTGACAAAACTCACCAGAGCCCCGGGGCAAGGGTTGTAAGTTGTGCTCTGAAGGCGTTTAAGATTTTTGTGAAATAAGTGGCTGCATAAACTTCGATTGGGGGTCTTTTGATTGGAAATTGGAAGTTAGAGCGCCTTTTTGAAAAGTTAAAAGTGATTAGAGGGCAACAGATCCCCTACACCCATCATTTCCCAAAACAATTATCCAATCAAAATGATAATATATTTATTTTCTTCAGCGTTGTTTAAGGGTCCAGTAATTATGCCTTTGGGGATGTCACGCCCCCTCAAAACCCTCAGGTCCAAGACTGTAAGTTACGCAATTCATCCATTGTTCACAAATTAATATACATTATTGATATGGAAGCGACAATACAACGATGCCTCCAGGGCTGAGAAAAATCACCAAAGCCCTGGGGTAAGGGTAAATAAGTTATTCTCTGAAGGCATGTAAGAATTTTGTGAAATGAATGGTCTTACAAACTTTGGCAGGGGGTCTTTTGATTGTAAATTGTAAATTATAGCACCCTTCTGAAAAATTAAAAGTGATTGGAGGGCAAAAAATCCCATACACCCATCATTTTCCAAAACAAATATCCAATCAAAATGTTGATACATTAATTTTCTTCAGAATTGTTGAAAGGTCCAGCAGTTATACCTTTGGGGATGTCAGCCCCTTCAAAATCGTCAGATCAAAGGCTGTAAATTAAGCAATTGATCCATTGTTTATATATAATACATACTCCTGTGAAATGTTTGACCCTCACTTTCAAAAAAGGCAAAATATATTTAGGTGAACCTGTCAGAGAATGGTGAGGGGAATGTTGAACTAAGTCAAACCACGTCACATATCTACGAGTTGTCAAAAGGGTGTAAGTCAGACATGACCGGGTCAATTATAACTTTCAGGAAACAATAAGGGAGTAGATCAATTAATCAAAAAGGTAATATTCACAAGCTACTACTACAACTCTAACTACTATTGCAACTTCTTCTACCACTACTGCTACTACTACTACCACTAAAACTACTGTTTCTGTAGCGAGTACTACTAAAACACGTTACGTATATGTGAGTTGTCAAGAGAGTGTAAGTCAGACATGGCTGAGTATACTAATTTAAAACTTTCAGGAAATAATAAAAGAGTAGATCAATTGATCAAAAAGGTAATATTTACAAGCTATTACTACTGCTCAAACTACTATCGCAATTTCTTTTACCACTACTGCTGCTGCTACTACTACCACTAAAACTACTACTTGTGTAGCGGGTACTACTAACGCTGATGATATTGGAATGAAGATCTGAGGAATCGTTAGGGAGAAATTGTGCCAAATTAAAACGAACTCTGTGCATACTGACTTTCAATTTCAATCATACAGACTTCTGATTCAGCTGTTTCTGCAAAATGTTTGGAGCGATTTACAGTAACAAGATCAAACTTCTGGGGGATCATGAGTGGGATGTTCAGCTGATCGAAAGGCAATATGTACCAGTAACCACTATCACTAATAATGCTGCTTCTACTGTTGCTTCTAATGCTAATCCGACCCTATTAGTCCTACTACTGCTCCTACTATTACCACTACTACTATGATACTAGTACTATTAAGGCTACGCGTAGGGAGGTGATAACTTATCAGAATATTGAGAAGGAACTTGAACTAAATAAAAACACGCTATGTACTTGCAGATTGTCGAAAGAGAGTATCTAAAGAATTGATCTGGGTAACAAATTGTAGCTTAAAGGGTAGAGCAATTAACAAAATCGTAATATTTTCATACTACTAATAACCCTACTACCACAGTTACTACTACCTACTACTACTACTACTGCTACTGCTACTACTAAACTACTCCAACTACTAATTCAACTGTCACATCATATAAGGCTAAGAGCGCTAAGATTTAAAGGGCGTCAAAAAGGGTCAAAAGGGCATATGAGCAATATTTTTGGAACAGCAAACCGTATAAAGGCAAAACTTCTAAAGTAAAACCGTATTAAGGTATCATGAGGGGTTCATTCAACGGACCAGAAACATGTACATGCTACTACTGTTATTGATGGGACTGATATTTATGTTACTACAACTCCTAATACAGCACTATTGCTACTACTACTTCTCCTAAAAATACCAATCCTGCCATGAACCTAGCTGTATTAAGGCTACGTCTGTGAAGGTAAAAAATTAGAGAAAATATTGAGGGGAAATTTCAACTAAATCAAAATACACATGTGCATGCAGATTATTAAAAAAGAGTTTTTTAAAGAATGGATTTTGGTGCTAATTTTGAACTTAGAGAGAAGGCTCAAAAGGAAAGATAAATTGTCTTAAAAGACATTACGTGCACGCTACTACAAACACAACTACTATTACAACGTTTACTACTGCTACTATATCTATTTCTTTTGTAATTACTTGTACGACAAATAATAAGGTGATAATTTTCAGAAGTAAATGAGTATTCAAGCTATCAATAAAACATATCAGCAATTTTATTGCAACAGCTAATTGCATTAAGTTGAAACTTCCAGGACTTGCTGCTTGGTACGTTTAACTGAACAAAAGGCAATATATCAGTAATACAGCTGCTGCTAGTACTAGTGCTATTACTGTTAAAACAAATACTAATGACACTAACACTAATACTAGTACTGTGATTTCTCTTAAAACTATGCCTTAGAAAAACTTAATTACAACCCGCTGTTTGTTGGCAGATTGTCGAAAGGGCATACCAGCAATGTGTTAGGAACAGTTTAGTGTGTGAAATTGAAAGTTATAGGGCTTCTTGTGGGGGATGTTGGACTGCATCTCATTGGTAGCATCTTATTTTAATGCTTCTAGTACTACTACAACTACTACTTTTATCTGATTTTTGAAACATTTTTTAACAAAATGGCTATCTCGAAATTCTTATCGGATGGGTCTGGGAAAAAAGGGTGTGTTTGTTTGTTGGGAGGGGGGCTAGTTGCCTTAAAATGTTAAATGGTAAACTAGAACTTTCATTTCCTAATCATTTCAGCCCCCTCTAAAGCTTATACGATCATCCTTTCCACAAAAACAATAAATATTCCCAGGAGAGAAAGTATAACGCCTGCCCCAGGCCCTGGGTGGCTGTTTCGACCAAGGAGTTTTTGTTGTTTGATTTTTGAAATATTTTTAACAAAATGGCTATCTCAATATATTTTGTCAGAGGAATTTTGAGAAAAAAGAGCATGGAGGCTAGTTGTCCTGCCATCACACCTTACTCTCTAAAGGGGGACTAGAACGTCCGATTTCCAATCGAATGAGCCACCTTCAAACTTTATACGACACGCTCTTCCAAATGAAATAACTCTGGGAAAAAATAAATAATAAATGAATAAATAATGAAACATTAGAGCCTAATGGCCTTTACTATAGGCATCTTTACTATATAGTGTTTCCTTTGGTTGACGTGGGGCTACTCTTAAAAGTGGTGAAACTATATTTCCTATAGAACTCCTTTGGGCCAAATTTGTATTAACAAAAATAAATTTCCATGAAAGGTCTAGTCCTGGGTGGGATTCTGCATCCAATCCATAGGCAATTTGCGTTGGATTACTTTGTTCAACCTTTAAAATTTGATTTGTGAATCCTAGCAATTCCCGCAAGCGATTTGACAAATCAATAGACTGGGTACTCGCAAGTTAAGTAATTGTTACTTAATTATGATTTTTGCTGTTATTGAAACGAATATTTGAAAGAATTTTTCCCAACTCCTTAAACTCTAACAAACGTCCCTCCATTGTGCTGTAGTAGGCTACATAGTATTATTAATTAAAAATTAAACTCCATTTTTCCAAGGGGTTCTGTGGGATGAAAAAGGAGTGTTCCAGCATAATACAAGTCATTCCAATTTGTCATTTTCTATCTAGAATATCAAAGGAATTTGTAAAATGTATTTCAACAAGTCCGCATGTCCTGTTTGACACGTCCAACTGAATAGGAGGTGTCATTCTAGTGAAAAAACAACAGATGCTATTTTGATTAATATATACAGGATCATCAACATCCGAACTTACGTGGTAATAAAAGGAATTTTTATCACCTGACGTGACTTATTTGCTATATTCAAGGCTAATGGCTATTGTCATAACCAAAAAGCTTCACGTGATAGTGACGCTTTCCTTAATTATACATGTTTTTATAATCCTTTCAACAAGATACTTTTCCGGGCCCTTACTAGCTGAAGCTCCTACCAATGAAGCGACCCAGGAATGGATTCCCCCTTAATGTATTCAATTTCATATTAAAAGGGTCTAGTTTGCTGAAAATTACGAATCCCAAATAATTTACGAGAATAATTAAATTACCCTTTTTCAAATACTGCTTTAGTTCTATGAATGCAAACAAAACACCAAATTGAAAGTCGGTTTCAAGAACTGCCTCAAGTTCAACTTGGGACAGTTTGTCCTTTTGCATAAAGTCTATATTTCTGGAGTGTTATGCAGATCCAATGAGGGGAATTGTTCTAAGTTTGAACTAAAAACTCAAGCACAGGTATAAGCGAAAGGTATTAAATTGCGTACGATATTATTCTATTTTTAGTCTTAAAGTGTGAATAGCCTTTTCAGCAATGCTACGCTTCATGTGGAAATAGCTGTGATAATGAACGATCTTTATTGTTTCCAACACTTACTTTACTACAGGCTCTAAAATTTCGTTGCCGCTGTCTTTCTGTACTTCCTGAAAAGGTAAATATTAAAAGGGTTCATTCAAATGCTTTCCTTGACCTTAAAGGACTTCACTAGCTTTTTTAATTTAAAGGGAAACAATTTAAAAAATGTTTAAATATATCAATTACTATTAATAAGTGTTTGTAACATATATCAAATTTTACAAATTGTTTTTCTAGCACTAGAGTATCAGCTTGAGGTTTCTCCCTAGGGTTGGATATGTTGGGGGAACTTTTCTTGGAGGAATATCTCATGGGGGAAGAAAATTTTCATGAAGGGAGCGCAGAATTTCCTAGCATTATTTAAAAAAAAAACGATGAAAAAATAAATTTGAGAAAGTTTTTTCAACTGAAAGTATGGAGAAGCATTAAAACTTAAAACGAACAGAAATTATTACACATATGATGGGCTAACCTCCTCCTAATACGCCGCTCTTTACGGTAAAGCATTTTTATTAATTTCAACTATTTATCCTACGACTTTTGTGATTCATGGGTCATTCTTAAGAAATTGGGACAAAATTGAAGCTTTAGTGTAAAGAGCGAGATACTGACGAAGGGGTGAACCCCCTCATATACGTAATAAAAACATGAGAATACAGAAGTTTGTTACGTAAGCTAATTTGTAAGTTACTTATATCTTTTACAAATAAAAACATTCGTAAAAAATTAAAAGTTCTAGTTGCCTTTTTAAGTAACTAAAAAATCAGAGGGCAACTAAGACTCCTCCCCCACTTTTTTTTCTCTCAAAATCATTTGAGCAAAACTATGAGAAAGCCATTTAGCCAAAGAAAAATTATATGCAAATTTCGTTTTAATTATTCATCTGAAGAGAGCCAAAATCAAAGCATACATTGATTCAAAAACGTTCAGAAATTGAATAAAAAAAAACAATTTTTTTTACGGAATGTGTGGAGCGGTATTAAAACTTAAAACGAACAGAAATTACTTCGTATATGAAAAGGGCTGCTTCCTCATCAATGCCCCGCTCTTTACGCTAAAGTTTTTTACTGTTTTAAAAAGTAGAGTTAAGAGAAAGAGTCAAACTTTAGCGTAAAGAGTGGGGCGTTGATGAGGAAGCAGCCCATTTCATATACGAATTAGTTTCTGTTCGTTTTAAGCTGTAATACCGCTGCTTACTTTCCGTTAAAAATTTTTTTTTTTTTTATTTAATTACATAAAGGTACTACTTCTGGGTCATTATCCTGTTTTTGATCGTAATGAATGTGTCCAATTTATACAACATCTTCCTGTCCTTTCTATTAATAAAATAGAACAAATGTTTTGGATGAGAAAAGTCCTCTCCCCTGAAGGGAGGGAAGGGGAACCGGAGCACTTATAGGAGGAAGATTCGGCCATGCCATGGCTATTTTCTTATGAATAAATAAGTCTTTTGTGAAAGAATGTGATTTTAAAATAGTGACTATTGTAAAAAAAACAAACTATTTTATTTAGTATCATAAGTAGTGTATACAATTTTAACATAGTGTTGCCAAAAAAAAAATTATAGCGCTATTTTAATTGTATTGTTCTTCTCCACAAGGAAAAATATTTATTGAACCGTCAGATATATTTTAGAGTTACATTTTGAATTTCAGTTGAGAAATATGTATCAATTTAAATTCTATTTAGATAATTTCTTTGTAAAATATGGATATCTGGCAATACAGCACTTCTAACAAAAATAGTTTAAAATCGTAATAAAACGTTTTAGGAAAACCCACAAAAAATATACTATTGTTATAGCATATGGCAGGAGTCATTTGATAAGATAAAGGCTATCACACCAGACATGAAACTCATGCATGGACTGGATATGTCTGATGCAATTGAACCAAACTGTGGACCATGGTATCCAGTGATGCTACAATGGTTCATTCTGCACTCTCATTGTGAGAAAAGTTTTGTAATTCTCGTCTTTCAAAACCCGTTTCATCAGAGCAAATGTATTGAGTAACTTGCTTTTGTTTGCAACTCCCTTACATTTACTGGGTTTCAAACGATTGAAGTCTCCTCATAACCCAGTGCTCAAATATTTCTAATATCTGTATACATTTAGAGTACAAATAAAAATCTCTAGGATTAAATTCGACTGGATCTCCTTCAGAGCACATGGGAAGATTTGCGTGTAGTATCAAGTATTTTTGACACTAAATTACTATTTTACTCCTATAAGAAATAAAAAGCTTACATCATGACACTGAAGGAATGAAAACAGACAGTTATTTAACTTCCTAGGTAATTCAAAATCTGCTCTAGGGAAAGCCGTACTCAAGCATGTCCAATGGAAACATGCTTTCACCAATAGAACGCTTGGAGGAAAATTTCATTAAATATTTTAATGATGAAAATATTACCGATGATAAAAAACTGTTTAAGTTTCAAAATGCTCTTCGACAAGTGGACAGACATAATTCCTACTGCTTGAGACTGGTCAATGTAAGCGTCATTGACAAATGTAAAGCACCTCGAAATTTTCAAACTTCACCATCCCTAACAACAATATCAAAACAAGAAAATTTGATGTTGTCCAAGGTTTTGGGGATCTATTACTTCAATCAAACATTTAGCAGTGCAAAAGGCTTTTTAGCTATTTCATGGAAGACATAGGCGTTCAAATTGACGGTAAAAGCAATCATGCTATAGTTCAAGACGGCACTTACAATTTTGGTTGATTTAATATCAAATTTGTATAGTTGGATATAAATAGAAAAGCCTTGATATTAACTCACCACAATCACTATCAATCAATAGCAAGCAAAAGGGTAGTGGGAACTTCAGTGCGTATTAGCGTTCAGAACGTTGAAGTTTTGAAACGTGCTTATGATACTATTGCTGTACCGTAAATTTTATGTTTCCCTGGCATACTTACTTAAGTCATGGGACTTCAACAGGGATTGCGGGAAAGTATCTGCAGAATAAACCAAGTTTGACTCTACATCAAAATAAAAGCGTTCGTGGTAGTCATTATAAAATAAAAAGCTTTTTTCCCATAGCAAACAATGGAAGCAGATCTTTTTATTCTAGAATACAAGAATTTATATGACATAAAAGTTAAAACTCGTGATTTTCCAATCATTACCGAAGCATTGACAGAACCATTCAACCCCATTTAATATCCCTTTGCCACAACATCAGACAAATAATTTGCCAGTATGAATCCTTTAAATTATGTCATCAATAAAAAACTTCCTGTACGTAAGAATAGTGCCTTCCAATTTAACTATTCAAAAGAATAGAGTAAGTTTAACATAAACTCACCCATTGAGAATGAGAAAATTCATCTCAATGATAATCTGAGAAATAGTCTTGGTTTCAAACAAAATATAGTTGGTGGTAGAAGTGAAGGTGTAAGCAGTGGAACGGATTGGGTATTTTTCCAACAGTTTACACCCGGCTTCACCTTCTACAGTTGCAAATGTATTAAAACTTCATTTGTCAAGACCTTGAACAAAAGTGTTCAACACTTCTTACGTGTTCCTGAACAAAATTTCAATCAGAATGACATTAATGGCTGCAACATAAATCATGTCTAATATATACCCGTAGATAATTCATATTTTGAACTCTATCAGTTAACATTAAGAAAAGAAATATCTGATCCATTTGTAATAATGAATGAATTGGCTGTGACTATATGTCTTTTCAACCCATTTGGGATGGCTAATAGAAAAATTATATTTGTTTATCCTGATATTGACTGCTATGTTTCTGCTCTTAAGCCAAGTTCTGGCTGCCACAGATATCGCATCTTCTATACCGCACCACTAGGGCTCTGGCAAATTTTATAAGGAAAGTGTTTTGTAGCTTCTCAGATCTAGTGCACCATCCATTCATGAGCATTTAAAAACTCAACAAATTGGTAAAGGTTTAAAAAGGATCACCTGATGGATCATCCTATGAAAATTGAGTATTTCACAATTTGTTTAGACAAAATAATTGTCTACATAAATGAAACCATTATGAGCACAACAATCAAGAAAACAATCAAGGAAAGTTTTGATTTTATCTGATTTCATTTTTATTTACTTAAATCTATTTGTTCTATAATCAACAAATTTATAGGAAATTTTCTAAATGGTTGTGCTAAAGATTAGTCACAATTGTAGTTACATTTCCATTTTTAGTTTCATATAATTTTTGAAAAACTAAGGTTTTCTGCTTTTTACTAAAGTACTTTTTTCATGCTTTTCAACTAAAGTATTCTGAATCAGCAACGATCAACAGCAAGGATTTAATATGAACATAAAATGAAAATAAAATGATATAGTTTGATAAGTGAAAATAAAAAAAATACTCATGTAAATTAGGTCATCCCCTCTTGAGGGGATGACCTAATTTACATGTTCTAAGTAACGTCTATTACTTAGAAAAACATTTATTTAAGCCCTGGGAACTTTGAATGAAATATTTCATTGAATGCTAAATTTTCTTCGTTCTGTCTAAAAAAAAATTCCGAAAAAAGACTTTTTGAATACTTTGTTAAAATTATTTTATCTCTTGAGGAGCAATAGTGTAAAATTTAAATTTTCTATTGCCTGGTAAAGCATTTGCATCGGTAAGAGTCATGTTGTAATGGGATCAGAGCGTCCCAATTGATTCAGATCAGTTAAATGAAAGAAAAGGCTACAATGTGTTTTTCGTTTGCAGGTGCAACAAAAAAAGCAGCGAAGCATGATGTGGCATCCCAAGTTCTTCAAGCTTTTTATCCTAATGTTACAGCTACTGAAGATTCAAGTTCATCCAAGCAAGAGCCTGGAACTAATCAGGCTTTAGCTGACGAAATCTCAACAGTCCGTCCAGTCGTACCTCAACTACCAAAAGACTATGCATCCCCTGCTGATCGTCTCTATAGGCTTGACTCCACATTGGTATTCAAAGATGAAAAAAAGGATACACTTTATGGATTCAACTGTTCAGTCACAAAAGATGGAAAAACTTTCACTGGCAGAGGTTACTTTTTGAAATATAAAAAAAAAATACAATTTATTTACTCTACCCTAAATTCCATGTATTTGTCCGTGTCTGGCACAAATTCTATTCTAAGAAAGAATTCTAACTAAAAACATGGTTTCCAAACTTTGGCTGAGCATATGTTATTACACTGCAGCTGCAGCTTCAAATTTAATCTGAATCTTTCGAAGCCGTGGAGTGTCACATGTTTTTAGTTCAATTTTGACTGGTTTTGCTTTCCCTCCACTTTCTTGAATGTTGCTAACAAAACTCTGTAATTACATTTAAAGGGATGTCTAATTGAATATCCAATTCCAATTTTTCCCAATTGTTTAAGGTACGTAAGGTTTGTTTAAGTTTCCAACAATCGTTTTTTCCAACCAGCTCCAACAATCGGATTTCTTTTCCACCATTCTTATCACTTTGAAGACTGATATCAAGTTGTTTTTGTTTTTTCTTCATTATGTGGCTTTAAGAAGAAAATTTTGATTTCAGAAGTTCAAAATTTCCAGACTCACAATAGAGCTTATGAAAATAAGGTAATATATAGTCATGTTTATTACAAACACCACATTTTGAAAGCAGTCTATACAGTGTGAAATAAAAAAATAATAAAAATAAAAATCATACTTATTATGATTTTAAATATGTTTGTGACTACTACTACTACTACTAACTCACCGCAGCACCAAGCTACCGGAGGCAAACACAGATACACTCCTTCCCCATCTAAGTCTATTCACAGCCTTCTTTAAACCATTCCAGAAAGTTCCCATTTCCTTGAAATCTTTCTTTTGGTCTTTTGTCAAATCGGTTAAATAAAAGAAAAAGCTACAATGTGTTTTTCGTTTGCAGGTGTAACAAAAAAAGCAGCGAAGCATGATGTGGCATCCCAAGTTCTTCAAGCTTTTTATCCTAATGTTACAGCTACTGAAGATTCAAGTTCATCCAAGCAAGAGCCTGGAATTAATCAGGCTTTAGCTGACGAAATCTCAGCAGTCAGTCCAGTCGTACCTCAACTACCAAAAGACTCTGCATCCCCTGCTGATCGTCTCTATAGGCTTGACTCCACATTGGTATTCAAAGATGAAAAAAGGGATACACTGCATGGATTCAACATTTCAGTCACAAAAGATGGAAAAACTTTCACTGGCAGAGGTTACTTTTTGAAATATAAAAAAATACAATTTATTTACTCTACCCTAAATTCCATGTATTTGTCCGTGTCTGGCACAAATTCTATTCTAAGAAAGAATTCTAACTAAAAACATGGTTTCCAAACTTTGGCTGAGCATATGTTATTACACTGCAGCTGTAGCTTCAAACTTAATCGGAATGTTTTTCATTCAACTTTGACTGATTCTCCCCTCTCCCTACCTTTTAAAGATCAGTTGCTAACAAAACTCTATAATTACATTTAGAGGGATGTATCATTGAATACCCAACTCTAATTTTTCCCTGTTGTTTAAGGTACGTAAGGTTCGTTTAAGGTTTCACTTAACCAGCTCCAACAATCGAATGTCCTTTGGTTATCCGTGTCACTTTAAAGATTGATGTTAATTTTTTTTTTCTTCATTTTGTGGCTTTTACAAGAAAATTTTATTTCAGTAGTCCAACATTTTCACACTCACAATAGAGGGTTCATCAAAATAAAGAATATATTTAGTCATGTTTATTACAAATACTGCATTTTAAACACAATCCATACAGTGTAAAATATAAAAATAATTAAAACATAAAAACAAACTTATTATGATTTGAAGTGTCTTTTGTGACTACTACTACTACTAACATCTCAATGCATCGCCAAGCTACTACAGGCAAATGCAGAAACACACACTCCTCCCCATCCAAATTTCTTCAAAGCCTCCTTCTTTAAACCATCCAGGGAGTTCCCATGTCCTTTAAATCTTTTTTTTTACTTTCGTCATGTCGGCTAAATGAAAGAAAAGGCTTATTATGATTTTAAATGTGTTTGTGACTACTACTACTACTACTAACTCACCGCAGCACCAAGCTACCAGAGGCAAACACAGATACACTCCTTCCCCATCTAAGTCTATTCACAGCCTTCTTTAAACCATTCCAGAAAGTTCCCATTTCCTTGAAATCTTTCTTTTGGTCTTTTGTCAAATCGGTTAAATAAAAGAAAAAGCTACAATGTGTTTTTCGTTTGCAGGTGTAACAAAAAAAGCAGCGAAGCATGATGTGGCATCCCAAGTTCTTCAAGCTTTTTATCCTAATGTTACAGCTACTGAAGATTCAAGTTCATCCAAGCAAGAGCCTGGAACTACTCAGACCTTTGCTGACCAAATCTCAACGATTGACCCAGTTGTACCTGAACTAACAACAGACTCTTCCTCCCCTGCTGATCGTCTCTATAGGCTTGACTCCACATTGGTATTCAAAGATGAAAAATGGGATACACTTCATGGATTCAACATTTCAGTCACAAAAGATGGAAAAACTTTCACTGGCAGAGGTTACTTTTTGAAATATAGAAAATAATACAATTTATTTACTCTACCCTAAATTCCATGTATTTGTCCGTGTCTGGCACAAATTCTATTCTATTCTATTCCAACTGAATAGGAGGTGTCATTCTAGTGAAAAAACAACAGATGGTATTTTGATTAATATATACAGGATCATCAACATCCGAACTTAAGTGGTAATAAAAGGAATTTTTATCACCTGACGTGACTTATTTGCTATATTCAAGGCTAATGGCTATTGTTATAACCAAGAAGCTTCACGTGATAGTGACGCTTTCCTTAATTATACATGTTTTTATAATCCTTTCAACAAGATACTTTTCGGGCCCTTACTAGCTGAAGCTCCTACCAATGAAGCGACCCAGGACTGGATTCCCCCTTAATGTATTCAATTTCATATTAAAAGGGTCTAGTTGGCTGAAAATTACGAATCCCGAATAATTTACGAGAATAATTAAATTACCCTTTTTTAAATACTGCTTTAGTTCTATGAATGCAAACAAAACACCAAATTGAAAGTCGGTTTCAAGAACTGCCTCAAGTTCAACTTGGGGCAGTTTGTCCTTTTGAAAAATTCTATATTTCTGGAGTGTTATGCAGATCCAATGAGGGGAATTGTTCTAAGTTTGAACTAAAAACTCAAGCACAGGTATAAGCGAAAGGTATTAAATTGTGTACGATATTATTCTATTTTTAGTCTTAAAGTGTGAATAGCCTTTTCAGCAATGCTACGCTTCATGTGGAAATAGCTGTGATAATGAACGATCTTTATTGTTTCCAACACTTCCTTTACTACAGGCTCTAAAATTTCGTTGATGCTGTCTGTCTGTACTTCCTGAAAAGGTAAATATTAAAAGGGTTCATCCAAATGCTTTCCTTGACCTTAAAGGACTTCACTAGCTTTTTTAATTTAAAGGGAAACAATTTAAAAAATGTTTAAATATATCAATTACTATTAATAAGTGTTTGTAACATATATCAAATTTTACAAATTGTTTTTCTAGCACTAGAGTATCAGCTTGAGGTTTCTCCCTAGGGTAGTTTGAAATAGTGTTTCTGATAGGCTGAGGACATTTTCTACGAATTTTGGGCAATGAGTAACTTTCCTCTTTTTCTGAAACGTTCTTTTGGTCTTTTTAATGAAACGCCATTCTTCTTTGCAAGAATTAAATAAAAAGAAAGTTTTTTTTAACTGAAAGTAAGAAGTGACATTAAAACTTAAAACGAACAGAAATTACTTCGTATATGAAAGGGGCTGCTTCCTTATCAACGTCCTGCTCTTTACGCTAAAGTTTGGCTCTATCTCTCAACTGTACTTTTTAAAACAGTAAAAAAATTTAGCGTAAAGAGCAGGACGTTGATAATGAAACAGCCCCTTTCATATACGAAGTAATTTCTGTTTGTTTTTAGTTTTAATGTCGCTTCTTACTTTCAGCTAAAAAAACTTGTTTTTTTTTTAATTTAATTTATGAACGTTTTTGAATCAATGCATGTTTTGATTGTGGCTCTCCGCAGAGGAATAATTAAAACCAAATTTGCAGTATTTTTTTTTGTGGCTAAATGGTTTTCTCATAGTTTTGATCGAATGGTTTTGAGAAAAAAAGGAGTGGGGGAGGAAGCCTAGTTGCCCTCCGATTTTTTAACTTAAAAAGGAAACTATAACTTTTTTTTTGCGATTGTTTTTGTTAGTAAAAGATATACGTAACTTATAAATTAGGTTACGTATCGAACTTTTGTATTCTCATGTTTTTATTACAAATATGAGGGTGTTCACCCCCTCGTCAGTACCTCACTCTTTACACTAAAGCTTAAATTTTGTCCCAATTCATTAAGAATGACCCCTGAATCACAAAAGCCGTTGAATAAATAGTTGAAATTACTATAAATACTTTAGCGTAAAGAGCGAAGTATTAGGAGGAGGTGAGTCCCTCATATGGGTAATAATTTCTGTCCGTTTTAAGTTTTAATGCTGCTCCTTACTTCCAGTTGAAAAACTTTTTCATATTTATTTTTTCATTGTTTTTTTTTTAAATAATGCTAGAAAGTCCTGCGCTCCCTTCATGGAAAATTTCTTCCCCATGACAAATTCCTCGATGGAAAGTTCCCCGAACGTATCCCCCAACATATTTCCCTCTTCTCAACCCCTCCCCCCAAAACAAAAAATCCCCCTGAAAAATCCCTGTGTACACTTCCCAATAACCATTACTATAGGTAAGCACTGGTCAAAGTTTGTAACTTGTAGCCCCTCCCACGGGGACTGTGGGGGAGTAAGTGGTCCCCAAAGACATAGTTATAAGCTTTATCGACTACGCTGAATAAAATAGCTATCTCAGAATTTTGATCCGTTGACTTTGGGAAAATAATTAGCGTTGGAGGGGGCCTAGGTGCCCTCCAATTTTTTGGTCACTTAAAAAGGGCACTAGAACTTTTCATTTACGTTAGAATGAGCCCTCTCGCAACATTCTAGGGCCACTGGATCGATACGATCACCCCTGAGGAAAAAAACAACAAAAACAACAAACAAAAAAATAAACACGCATCCGTGATCTGCCTTCTGGCAAAAAATACAAAATTCCACATTTTGTAGATAGGAGCTTGAAACTTCTACAATAGGGTTCTCTGATACGCTGAATCTGATGGTGTGATTTTCGTTAAGATTCTATGACTTTTAGTGGGCGCTTCTCCATATTTTCTAAAATAAGGTAAATTTTCTCAGGCTCGTAAATTTTGATGGGTCAGACTTGATGAAACTTTTATATTTAAAATCAGCATGAAAATTCGATTCTTTTGATGTAGCTATTGGTATCAAAATTCTATTTTTTTTTTTTTAGTTTTGGTTACTATTGAGCCTGATCGCTCCTTACTACAGTTCGTTACCACGAACTGTTTGATACTAGGGATTGTTAATACCCTCAGAGTACCAAGATTTTAGTAAATTTGTTTTAATTTGTTGTGAGCCATGTTGCTATAAGTATATATAAATATATACATATATATATACATATACATATACATATAATATATTTATAATATATATATATATATATATATATATATATATATATATATATATATATATATATATATTATATATATATATATATATATATATATATATATATATATATATATACATATATATATACATATATATATATACATATATATATACATATATATATATATATATATATATATATATATATATATATATATATATATATATATATATATATATATATATATATATATATATATATATATATATATCAAACTCAAAGCTAGTTTATTCTAAATGAGGCAATTTATAGCGAATTGGTTCACAGTATAAACTGTTTTCCTGCTTGATGCTAAATTGCTTAAAAACTGATTCAATCTACATAAAAACTCCTTGAATTTCTATGACAGAATGTTTAGGATTATAAACCACGTCCTCTATTCGTATAATAGTTAAAGAGAGATTTTATAGTGGACTTTGAAAACTTTTTGCTCGAGGGAGAAATTATGGTTTAATCGTTAAGTTTACTTCTAAGAAGCTGGCTAACAGTTTTCTCTTTTAATTTTATTTGCTCTTTTAAATTACGTAATTTTAAGATTGCGTCTTGGAAAATAATTGATTTTTGATCATCTGGAATTTAAGAATCTTGAACAAATAAACTCAAGTAATTTTCAAATCTCTGCTTTGGGAAAAGAGGTCAAAAGAGGTCTTTTGAAGAGTCAAAAGTAATAAATTTATTAGCTTGTGATATACTACGAGAAACCGACGATATTTCCTATTAAACTTGCCATAATTGGCAATAATGTTGCAAATAATCCCCTGCTACTTTGAATAATCTTTGTGCGTTTCTCTTTCTGGAATTGCATTTTACCCAAAAGTAATATCCCCTCAATCTATTTAACAGTGCCCATATTCCACCATTCCTACAAAGCCCACATCCCAACATTCCAACGGTGCCCATATCCCACCATTCCGACGGCAAGCACCACGTGCTAACGTTCTGTAGCGGTATAGTTCTCCTGTAGGTTACGTAATAGGCTTTGTTTATTTATGTAAATCTATGTAGGTGGTTGTTACATAATAGGGATTTGTTTACTTATGCAAATGATTTCTTGGGTTGTTACGTATAAGGTTTTGATAGAGTGCGCTAGTCAAGATGCAAACGTTCTATCACAGTTTCTTTGATTGATTAGAAACCCACAAGGGCCAGGAGAAAACCTTCAGGGCCTACTAGCGGAGAACTTTCGAGACGCTGGACACTACCGAACAATTCCGACGGCCCCTAACAGCCAATTCAACCGGGCCCTAGTAACCTTTGCCACTGGAGAGGGGGTCCTAGCAGTCAATTCAAATGGGAGCCCTAGCAACCAAATCCAACGGGAACCCTAGCAACCAATTCGAACGGGGCTCTAGTAGTCAATTTTAACAGTGGTCCTAGCAACCAATCTCAACGGGTGCCCACTATTCAAGTGAAGGAGATACGTAATAGGGAATGTTTACTCATGTTGAGGGTGACGCGATCTTACGTGACTGAGTAGATTTATTGGGAATGACATAATTTTGCATGAGCTGTTTCTTCAGGGCCTTATGGGGAATACCCGCTTGTAACTGAGTGTGGCACAAACGTGTGTGTTGGATAGCAGCACACACGTCGATTTCACGTAAAGGCAGTGCATACGTGGGTGTTACTTAATGACGGCGCACACTTTGGATGGTACGTAATGGTGCTGTACACATTGGATGTTACGTAATGAATGCACACCTTGGATGTTACATAATACTTTAAGAGATTTTCTTCAGGATTTTTTTTAAGCCATTTTTTTAGATTTCATTTTTTTCAAGATCTTTTCCCCAGGGAACCTTTATAATCCAAAGATTTTTATCTGCATTAGGATTCGAAAGAGAGTTTCCTCAACCAAATGGAGCACTAAACAACAGGACCAAGACAGGCTTTATGAGATTATATTCGGGGAATACTTGCTCATGGGAATGTTTTGAAAAAATCAAGGGATTGCGTGTTTCCTATGTCTGCAATAATTGAAATGCCAGGGAGAAAATCTATTATTAGAAATTAACTACATTCGATATGTAACCGCTAGTTACAGTTTTATTAATTTTCTAACCTGACCTGGACAGCTTAAATTAGCTATAGAGTCAGTGTGATGTTGCATAGTATGGGCTTTACATATTTCATTGTCCAAATGATTACGTATTAAAGATTCATCCAGCAAGAAGAAATCTGAAAGACACAAACATTTCATTTTACAATTAGGTTTTATTAATAAGAAAATATTATAAAGTCATGATATCAACGGAAAAACAAAATGTGAAAAACTAATTCCAGGTTAAGGTGGGTTGTTATTAAAGGTAAGTTTATGCCATATTAATATATATTTCTGAGAGGTTTTAATGAAAATGTCTCATTTTTTTAGCCCAGGCAATGCGTATTCACCCTACCGTGACAATATGTGGTGGGCCCAATTTTTGCAAGTAATACCAGGAAAAGAGGGGGAGGAGGGTTGCTATTAAAGGTAAATTTAAGTCATAGTATGCGAAATTTCTGAGAGGTCGTAATGGAAATATAATAAATTGCTTTATTAAGTGCACCTACCTGTTACATTGAATTGATTTAAATCTTCGTATTTGAAAAATCACATTTAGAATATGTAATAAGTATTATGGATTATGCAACAGAACCTTCATTACTTACAAAAGTAGTAATAATAGAAATATCAACTTCACAATACGTTTTCTAGCTAGTAAATGAAAAACACAAACAAAGAAAGAAGAGAAATTATTTTGAATTCGGTTATTTCTGAGAGGTTTTAATGAACATGCCATGTTTCTTTGAGCCAAGACTATGCATATTCACGCTACCGTGACAGTAGCCTATATGGCTATTGGGGGAGAGGTGTTATTACATGTAAACACAAGTCATATTAAGAGATATTTCTTAGAGGTATAAAAATACCTTGTTTCAATTGTGTTATTAAGTGCACCTGCTTGTTACATTGTGTTAATTTAAATCTTGGTATTGACAAAACACATTTCGTATGAGCCGTAAGTATTACGCTGTAGTCAGCAGAAGCCTCATTACTTACTCTACTGTAATAAGAAAAATGTCAACTGCACAACACGTTTTGTT
Source organism: Artemia franciscana (assembly GCF_032884065.1). Lineage (NCBI taxonomy): Eukaryota > Metazoa > Arthropoda > Branchiopoda > Anostraca > Artemiidae > Artemia > Artemia franciscana. The sequence goes on along the minus strand of NW_027062727.1, from coordinate 149,315 downwards.
GCTAATAAATGAATACGCAAAAGAAGAAAAAAGAGACTCTATTTTGCGTTCAGTTAATTCTGAGAGGTTCTTATGAAAATGCTTCTTTTCTTTCAGTCAAAACTGTACATTCCTAATAGCGCAAGTTTGAATAATGTTCTTCTTCACATTTTGCATAATCCTGTTAAAGATAAATTTAATCCACGTTAACGGATATTATAAATAGCTTTTAACGAAAATGCCCCATTTCTTCGAATGAGTGTTAGATGTTATTCCCCCTCCGTCAAAAAATATCATTTTAAAACCTTCTAGCTTAATTTAAAGCTGTAAGACATGCTAGTTCAAGGTATTTCACGCCATTTTGGCAAACAATGAATGACATACAGCACCTTCTGGCACCCTAATTATTATAGATGCATTTTTTCAGATATTTTAATGATGAAAATGTGCTTTAAATGCAATGGTTCGTGTTTTAGCAATCCAACCCCAGTCATGACAACTCCATGGCGATTGACGCCACCTTGGAAGACTACGGATGGCAGACAACACCCTCTGGTGCACATTATCACACCTATGGGTTACTCAAACATTTTCTTACAAAAATATCTGTTTACACAAGAATTGGTCATTTAAACTTAATGAAATACCCCTAATAGTATTTCTTCTGATGACTTTTGGCAATTGAGCCTGGCGGGGCACAGCGTACCAGCCCGATGACACCCTCTGGACCAAATTATCACAATTAAGGGTTTGACAACCTTTTCGGCATAAAAATAAATTTATAAACTAAAAATGTTATAATTATAACCTTAATTTAATTTATAAACCTTTTCACTGTTAGATTGGGATGTTTCATGGCCATTCCCGGTCTGTGACAACCAATAGACGACCTACGGTACTCTCTGGGAAGCATTATTAAACCATTGGTATTTTTCGGGCATTTTCATGAAAGAACATCCGTTGACACTGGAATTGATCGTTTAAGCTTAATGAAAAATCCCTAATAGGATTTCTTCTTATGACTCCTGGTAATTGAGGCCAGTCCGGGAAAATATGCCAGCCTGTTGATACCCTCTGGCGCACACTATCACACTTGAGGGCTCTTCCATCTCTTTCCCCACTAAAATAACTTTCTAAACTAAAAAATGACCATTTTTTATTTGAACAGCGGAAAATTTCCATTTTATTGCTAGATTAGGATTATCTGTGATAATTCCAATAATTTGAAACTCAATGGCTTACACACAGCACCCTCTTGCAAGATTTATTACAAATATAGCATTTTAGGTTACTTCCTGCAAAAATATCCTTTTAGACTAGAATCGATCGATTAAACTTAATGAAAACTCCCAATAGTGTTTCTTCTGATGACTCCTGACGATTCTCAGCCTGTGACACTCAATGGATGACACACGGCACCTTCTGCAAATATTATCACACGTTATGTTTGACATCAAAATATAATCTGTGACATCTGAAGAAAAACATGTCTTTTATGTCTTTTATGATATTGATTCAAAAGATCTGTTTTTTATGATTGTACTCTACATGCCAATTTTTCAATAAAAATATTTTATTTTATAACTTTCTTATTTTTCAATTATTTTTATGGTCCGCTAACAACTCCAACGTTTTGAATACAATGTTTATTCAAAAAGTCAGAGAGGCAAGAAAAGGAATTTTCATAGACATAGGTACTGCTACTGTGTTCATAGAGTCTGAGAGCCTGAGAAGGGTTAGCAGAGTCTTTTTTTACACAGGTAAGAGAAAGATGAGCTGAAATTTTTAGAGGATGTGAATTTTAGAGAATATTTAGAGATATTTTTTAGAGAATGATATAAGATTGCTCAAAACATAGGAAAACAGTCCTTACAGAATTTTTAGAGATGTTTTCTTGGATAATTGTTAGAGATGTTTTCTTACAAAATGATATAAACTAGTTAAAAAAATAAGAAAATCTTCCTTCTTAGAGAATTTTTTGAAATGTTTTCTTAGAGAATGATATAAACGCGTTCAAAACGTAGAAAAACAGTCCTTAGAGAATTTTTAGAGATGTTTTCTTAGAGAATGTTATAAACGTATGTAAAACATAGGAAAACAGCCCTTCATACAGAATTTGCAAAGATGTTTTCTTAAAGAATGATATAAACTAGTTCAAAACATAAACTATATCAAACAGATGGAAAATGTTTCTTCTTAGAGAATTTTTAAAAATGTTTTCTTTGAGAATGATAAAACTAGTTCAGAATATTGGAAAATAGTCAATCTTGGAGTATTTTTAGACATGTTTTCCTAGAGAATGATATAAACTTATTCAAAATATAGAAAACTAGTTGTTCTTAGAGCATTTTGTTAAAAACATAGGAATATAGTCCTTCTTACAGAATTGTTAGAGATGTTTTTTTAAATGATATAAATTGTTCGACACATAGGAAAATAGTCCTTCTCAGAGACTTAGTTTTCATAGAGAATGATATAAACTTTTTCCAAAATAGAAAAATTTTCTTACTTAGATAATCTTTAGAGATGTCATCCTAGAGAATGATATAAACTTGTTCAAAACATAGAAAATATTCCTTCTTAGAATTTTTTTTAGAATATGCCACTGTTGAAATTGGTTACTAGGGTCCCGGTAAAAATTGGTTGCTAGGGCCACACCTTTCTTTAATTCACGCTTCTTATTACTTATAATGAATCCTATATCTTTTTTTATCTGTTTTGTTTTTCCATTTGTTGAGATTGAACTACTTGTTTCTGTGGTATTATGACTGCAGAATGTTTGTTTTATTAATAAGACTTTGTATTTCATTCTATAGATTTCTTGTTTCAGGTTGAATCTTCAGTACGTAATCACTTATACAATTGAATGTCTAAAGCCAATGATAAGTAACATCTCACTGATTCAATACCTAATTTAACCTGTATGAGTCAGGTTAGAAAACTAATAACACTGTAACAAGCAGTTGCACAGTAAATGTAACCAATTTCCATTAATTGATTTTCTCTTCCGCAAATCAATTATTGGAGACATATTGAACTCTTAATCCATAGTTTCATCGAAAGTTTGCCATTCGAAAGTATTCCTCACCAAATAATATCAGAAAGGCTTCCTTGTTCCACCTGTCTAGCACTCCATTCCGTTGAGGGTAAGTTTCTTTCGATCTCTGAAGGGGACAAACATCTTTAGATTATAAAGGTTCACTGAGAAAAAAGGAATGAAAAACGAACTGAAATTAAATAAAATCTAGAACAAAAAAAGACTTGAAAGAAAAAACGTATTGAAAAAAGATCTTACGTACATCTTACGTACATTACGTAAATCCCATGTTTGCACCGTCATTGCTTAACATCCCACGTTTGCACCGGCATTACGTATCATCCCGTGTTTACACTGTTATTACATGGCATCCCATGTTTGCACCACCATTACGTAAGATCCCAAGTGTGTGCTGCCATTACGTAACTCCCCAAGTGTGCACCACTATTACGTAATACCCACGTAACATCGAAATGTTTCCATTAGAATGTATTCTCCACCACAAGGATTTCTTGGTCCTTCTGTATAGTGCTTCAGTCCATTGAGGGTAAATTTCTTTCGGTCCCCAAAGGGTACAAAAACTTTTTGATTATTAAGGTTCCCTGAGAAAAAAGAAAAGAAAAACACATTGAAAGAAAATGAAATGAATTTGGTAATAGGTAAATACATTGAAAATGTTTATATTCCTTATGCATACCTTCAACATTAGATACTATACATACTTTTAGCAACTTTACCAACATACCAACAAAATTTAACTACATATCAACATTACATTACATTATATTACAATACATACCTTCAGCATTATCTATTTTGACAGTAAAACTTATAAAAACTGGACTTTCTAATAAAGTAACTAAACCAGAATATGTCCAATAAAGAAAAAGGAATACAAATTTATAATTTACCCTTGAAAATTAAATTGAAAATGGAGGATATACAAAGAGATGAAAAGCCGTGCTAGTTCATAAAACAAGATTGGGGAGGGGTCATTACGATTGCTGAATACGGTCGTCTTTAGCCTTTAAAAGCAAAACTATTGTTATTCTTGAAAATTGTGGTCTTTAGTCCATTGGCAAGAGGAAACAACTTTTTGAAAAATCAAATAGCTCAAAAAATTATGCTCAAACCGAATCAAAATTGTTCTATGATTGCTGGAAACTTGTATCCGTGAGTCTTTGGACTAAGGCACAATTCTAATTGAAAACATAGAAAAACAGTTGAATCCCTCTAAAAGTGTTATCTTAAGAAAAACTCTAACCATAAGCTCAACCATAAGTTAAATAACAATGAACATAAATTGAAATTAATTGCATAGTAATTAAAATATCAAAGCCTCAAGATATTTTTCCATTATTTTATTCAGATATTACACCACTATCTCTTTAGTTCTGCTTTTGCTTCGAGCATTTTCTCTACTGAAGAAACAAAAAGTATTCTACATAGTTTTGATAAGGGCAGATTTTTTATTACTTAATTTTAATTCTGTTTAATTGATTGGATTTTTACTGTATTCCATTAAATGTTGGAGTAGTTAATTTATAAATCCCCATATCCTCTTCTCGATTGGCACCCTTTTGCCTTTAAGTTTTCCATATATAAATTTTTGTTCTATTCTAGAGGATGAACGACAGTTGCGACCGACTACCTCATCATTCAAATTAGAAAAAGACTGTGTTGCGGTATCACTGTTTGAAGCTGCATTGAAAAATAATTTTTTTGTGAAGAAATACCCCACCATCAAAGGAATGAACAAGAACATATTTTTCTTAAGTCATGATGTATTTGAAAAAGAGGTACGAACTGTATGAAGTGTCCTAAGAAAAGATTGTGTAAGAATGGAAATATAGTCCAAAACTCCCAAATTTATAATTTTATTGACACTTTTTTCCCCATAAGGAGAAAAAATACTAAATTTGCTCGCCATCTAGGTAAAATTATAAGCATTATTTGACGAACCAAACATCCCTTCTTCAAGAATAATGTTATGACTCAAACCTTTTTGCCTCCTCTTCTTGACACGTTTCGGTGTGCCTTGCTTCTTGTTCGTCCACAGATAGATACCAAATCAGCTTAATGTTTGGCAGTCTTTAATCTTTTATTCATAAAATAACCCCTAACCATGTTAAAACTCTTCTTCGGTAAAAATAAAAATCGAAAACTTTTCTCTTTCAAAAAAAGTAAAGACCTATATCAAATGGAAGACCGGAAAAATTTTAAGGTATTTTAAGAGGGAATTAAGGTAGTACTTCATATTTAAAACAAGCACAAATAATTGTCGATGAACAAGTGAATTTCAAAACGAACAGAAAGTGCAACTAATTGTCCAGTCAAACTAAAACTTACGATAATTTTAAAAATTAATAAGTTGAAACTTTCACGGAATGCTGGAAGGACTTTAGAACATAATCAAAAGACATTACTTAAATTTTGGCAGTCAAAAAGGCGTATCCCCTTTCTATCCCCCTTTGTATCGGTCATTTTGATGGACTTTGTCTGGACCTAGATTGTGCTGATGTTTTAAGCATCCTAGATCAAAGTGTAAGACTATTGAATATTGGAAGGTACAATATTGGATTTCTAATATTAGAATATTGGAAGCTGTAGTGATGATAGTGGTCAAATATGGCTCTGAAACATGGACGCTCCGAAAAGCGGATGAAGATTTACTGAATGTTTTCCAGAGAAATTGCCTACGGATTGTTCTGGTTATACGGCTGACTGACCATATTTCAAATAGAAGGCTATACAAAAAATATGGTTCCATCCCGCTCTCCTGGGCTATAATGAAACAAAGCCTGAGATGCCTTGGGCCTTTTTCGACCCAATGTTTTTCCTTTTTCGGCCAACCGTCTAGGGCTAAATAGAAAGCAGGTCGTCCTTGTTTGTGGTGGCAGGATGCCATAAAGAAAGATTTAAAGGAAATTGGAGCTTCCTGGGTGGGCGCAAAGAGATAGGCTATGAATAGATTGGAATGGAGAAGTGTTTGTATCTGTGTTGGCCTCAGGCGGCTTGGTGCTGGGGTGGGTCATTAGTACTAGTAGTAGTAAAACACATCATTTGCATCTAGGTTGTCAAACCAGTATATTTGCAACATATGTTGAATATTTAACGGTAATAATTTGAAACTTCAAGCAAATGTTTTACTAAATCACAACACTCATTTTTGATCGAAGTATATTAGAGGGCTTTTCGACATTATATTCTGAATGGCTTAAGCTGAAGCTTTGGGGGACTTTTTAACTAAGTTCAAGGACACTATGTGTAGGCACCCTATCAAAGTGCTTATAAGTAATATCTCAGTAATAGCAACGATCATAAAGTCGGATCTTTAATACTATTCAAATTTACATAATATTACTTCTTCTACTACTATTGCTAATACTGAGGGTATTAGTTAACTTTTCAGGGAATGGTGAGGGCTCTGTTAAAATGAATCAAAAAATACTATTTACATTTAGGTTATAAAAAGTTTGTATTTGCAATACCTCAGCAACAGCCTAAGATTCAATAGTATTTTCTAAGGACCAGAACATAATATGTACTTTATTGAAAATAAAATACATTTAAAATGTTTTCTTTTTTTAATTCTTCGAGATCCAACAACGTTAAAACTTTCAAAAATGGATATCATTATGCATTTGAAACTATCAATCCACACATGTTCGTTTTTTCAATAATCTTGGTTATGATGGTGATCTACCCAAAAATTATTTTTCAAAATTATGCAAAATATAAACACACAAAAAAAAGGATTGTTTTCAGTAAAATACAAATTATGTTCTGGTCTTTAGAAGATACGAGAAATTTAGCCTACTTCATTATGTTTCAGCTTGTTTTGAGTTTGACTCAGTTATTATTGTGATTTCTGTTTATTTTCTAGTTCACTTGTTTATTGATGGTGATGTGTGGTAGTTAAACACTTGAAAATTATTATGACATTATTTTGCTTATCTTTGGTTTAACATAGCTCTATATTTTTCTCTGAAAAACTTTATCGGTGAAAAAAGCTTTTTTTAATTGATAGTAAAATAGATTGAAATTTTGGAATCCATTTATTGTTCCTGAAAAGAAACTTAAAAATTATGCATTAAATTAAATAAAAGAAACGTTGTAAACTGACTTACCACAGAAACAGGTAAAAAATTAATATTATATTATAAATGTAATATCATAAAAAATAATAATAATGTCAATATTTAACTTTAGGACGAGGAGCAGAAGTCTATGTTCAATCACCACGAAGCCGAGATAGCTTTGAACTTAGCAAAGTATCTTACAAAGCAGTACTATTCACAGAATCAAATCACCGTTTTAGCTACGTGCTACAGGCAACAACTTTATTTGCGGAAGGTAATATATTTAAAACCGTGCTTTCTCTTACCCCCACGCTCTACCTTCTCTAAAACTTTCATTTTGTTTTTATTTAAATATAATTTTTTTTCAGACACTAATTGCATTTAGTACACTTAAATGATGCTTCCTCTTAGGTCCAAGTCTCACACATTTATCCAAATTCCTGTTCACTCCTTGACCTGCTTTCGTAAGTTTTTTTTTCTGTATTAACTTTATTTCGAATAAGAACAATATATTTCAAATTTAACTAAAATTTATAAATACTAATTGTCACTCATCACAGGAAACAGATAGTATTTTGTGTAAGTTCTTGTCATTTTTTACAACTTTCCTATTGTATTTTCAGATAAGACCAAGCTAGTGAATGCTTGCGATATATCTGTGCAAGCACGTATCCTTGGGCTCTTTAAGGGAAACTATTGTTATGTATATCCGCAGTAATATAGCTAATCCGGACACCAAATTCAAAAGAGAGCTACACATACCCCCAAAACTCAAACCATTTATTTTTGTATCCAAAGTTCAAGCCTAAATAGTCTAACATAAGAAACTCAATTTGTAAAATAAGAAATTCACTAAACTCTAATAAGGTACCTTTAACTAGTTACCACCCCACAATATGCTTCAATGTGCAGATCAACTTTAATTCTTGCTCATCCAACCAAACGCGGTTTTTTTAGAGTTTCTTAGACATCAATACTATAATTTGATAGCTCTGGGACTTCTGCTTTCGAGAAACTCAATTCTTTTTTACATCCTGAAATTAGAAAAACTGAACAATTACGGGTTCTTCTAGCTCTTGACCTTCAACATTCAGGTATCTCCTCTTTTGTCGTGAGATTGCACTTCAAGCTCTCTTCATTTTACAATTCAATAATTGAGACTTTATTTGTTGCGTTCTCGTCTGATATTTCAGCTTCGCGTTTTCAGGCTTTAAATTCTCTAAATTTAATAAACAAAATCTATTAAAGTTCAAGAAAGTTGAACGTGTTCCTAATACTTTAAGACTTTTAGATCGTACAATTCCACCAGTCAAAGGAAAAATCTGTCAATAAAAGCATCTTGTTTCACAAGGTGCGAAAATTTTCCTGATAATAGATCATTAGAATTCAAGAGGGATTCAAAGAAAGTGGAGAAATCATTAAAATATGAACTAAGGAGGTGTGAAGTGGAAATCATGGATAAATTTGCCAAGGATCAGGAGGATGCATCTAGATGGCATATTAGTAAAATATTGGACTGGTATGCTAATAATTGTAGAAAGAGTGGTCAACCTTGTCTTGCCTAACTTAAAAATAGGATCAGGGCTACAGTTAGTGATAATGAGAATTTTAAAGAGATGCGCAGAACATTTTGAGAATATCCCAAATCGGGATAGATCTCTAAGAAAAAATACTGAGCAAAATGAGGAAGTATTTAACTCCTTGGATGTGAAGTAAGATATATTTCATGAGGAAGAATTAATGACTAGAACAGTTAAAAAATAATAGGGCCCCAAGTTCCGATTCAAAATAAGCTACTGAAGATTATGATTATTATTTTGGAAAAGGGGGAAGCACCCAACAGAAAACCCTAGTTAAACCCCTATATAAGAAAGGTGATAAGAGTGAGTGTGGTAATCATAGTAGGATTAGCCTGGTCTGTGTAGGTAGCAAATTTTTTAGTATGATGTTACTTTTCAAACTTGGAGATGCTGTAGACAAAGTTTTAAGAAAAGAACAGTGTGGTCCTAGGAAGGGTAGAGGATGATGTGTCGACTAAATTTTAACTCTTAGTATAATAATTGGGAAGTGCCTGAATCATCAAACACCTTTAGCCTTCAGTTTTATTGATTATAATCAGGCGTTTAATTCTGTTGATAGAACAAAGTTGGTTAAGGTCTTGTATTTATATGTCATACCAGGTAAGTGCATGAAAGTGATTAGTGTTACGTATAAGATAAACACTACTGCAGTTAAGGTAGGAATTGAGGTTGATAGCTGGTTTTATATTAAATCAATAAACAAGTCGGTTTGTGCTCTATACCCATTTATATGGATCGTTTTGATGGACTTTGTCCTAAGGAGCGCAGTAAAGACTATGGGAGAACACAACCTTTCCTGAACTTGGATTAATCTATGATTTAGGCACCCTATGTGAACATATGCATAAAAAGAATAAAGTTTTAGAGGTTTTGCAAGTTAAAGGTACGATAATAGGTTTGAGAATTAATTTTCGGAAAACTATGTCACTAAGGCTAGGAATAAGTGAAGATGAAAAGGTGACGTTGGGTACCGAAAAGATCTATCAATTGGACAGTTTTACTTACCTGGGTAGCATTATTACTTAAGACGGTGGAAGCAGTAAAGATTCTAAAAGTAAAATAGCTAAGGCTCAGAGTGGTTTTCACAGTAAAAAAAAAAGTTTCGAAGAATGAGAAGATATGTCTGCAAACCAAGATTAGAAAATTCAAAGTTACAGTGATGACAGAGGTCAAAAAAGGTTCTGAAGCATAGGTGTTATTTTTCTATATGTTTTCCAGAGAAATTGCCCACAGATTGTTCTGGGACCTGAACGTACAGATTGTTCTGAACGTATTTCGAACAGTGGGTTGTACGAAAAGTTTGGTTCAATCCCTCTTTTTATGGCTATCATGAGAGAAATGTTGAGATGGCTAAGACACGCTTGGTGGATGGAAGAAGAATGCGTGTCAGAGATTGTTCTTTTCGGCCAACCATCTAGGAGTAAAAGGAAAGCAGGTCGTTTGCTGTTGGCAGGGGAGAATTTCATAAAGTATGATTTATTGAAAATGGTAGCTTTCTGGGAGGTTGTAAAAAGGGATGCTTTGTATATATTAGAATGAAGGAGGAGCGTGCGTAGCTATACTAGCCTCATGCGGCTTGCAGTTTTGTTGAGTTATTAGAAGTAGTGGTTTTAGTAGTTCTTTCCTAACTCAACATTTTCAGACCCTATATTCTGCAATGTAATACTTCAACTGTTTCCCAATACTCATGATTGTATATCCTCAATACTCAAACTGTTTCCCAATTTTTGCATTTTTTAGACTTTAAAATTCTATGAGGACGCGACAAAGTTTCCATCTTTCAAGAAACCTATCAAATTTCACAACTTCACGTTTCTACGGATTTTAATTCCACTGTATGACAGTTAAAGGCATTAAAATTTTAAACAGTCTCGGTAAAATTTGCAAATTTAGTCCTCAAATTTTAAATCACTTCAATTTGAATAGTCAAAGCCTTCACATTTCAGATTAAAATTCTTACACCCTAGCAATTTCACATATATGACAGTCTGCTGATGTTTGCGGTACCTCTCTTTGACAAGTAACTTGGGGTTTAACTTAAACAGAGTTTAGAAAGTTCATGATTTATAAATGCTTTTAACAACGGCATAAATCTCATTTTGTACTCAAACTTTTGTATATTTCGTAGTAATTGTTGATATTTATTGAAAGTTGATTACATTTGAACGTTTATCAGTTACTTCACATTGTGAAAGATATTTGCATTTAATTCTGTTAGTTGATATTTTATTTTGATTACGGATTTTTTTTTTCTTATTTCTGAGCTACTTCATATGGAAGGGGTAATAATATAACCTTCAAAAGCGGCTCATTCGATCTTAAACGAACAGTTTTAGTGCTTTTTCAAGTGTAAATGTATATTACAGAGATTTGAGGTATCCAGCCCCCATCCCCAGCCCTTTCCTTCCTCCTCATTCCCCAAATAGATGTAATCAGGATTTCGGGAGACCTATTTTATTGAATATAAGCCAAAAAGGCTAAAGGCATTAAGGTAGAACTTCGAGAAAAGTAGAGAGAGATGCTGAGAACAATCACAATACACTATTTGCATTATGAGTGTTTACAGGATATTCGAGTTTGAGTTCATTTATTCACTAAATATCCGTGGATAACTTTCATGGTATATTGAGGGAGATGTTGAAAATCGATTGAAGAACTAGTGGTCTTAATTTTCCGCCCTTTTTAGATGTACCCTCTCGTCATCATTGGTCAAAATTCGGCAAATGGTGATTTTGTTTCAAAATAGTCAAAAGATCTAGTATCTATGCCTTCGTAAATTCGCTACCCCAGATAACAAGATCAAATAACAAAGACTCTACAGTTGCGAACATCTCCCAGGGCCTGGGGCTATATGTTGTACGTTGTACCTTAGTTTATAAGGGTTTTATGAAGCTGGAAATAAATAAGTCATTGTCTGAGTCAAAACTGTACCTGAAACCACACTAAAGAGGGTTGAGACTGATATTTGCACTTCTAAACCTGATGGTTAACGTGAAGCAATTAAGACTTTGCAGATAAATGTGTGGATGACAAGTCTCGAAGATGCATAAATTTTGAAGATGTGGAGATCTTCTCTTGGAAAATATGATTGTGTGCTGAGTTTGGGTCTTTATCACTCTTGTGTTCATTCATGAACAATAAAGCATGTTCTCCAGCAGTAACTATCTCGTTGTTTGTGCTTGCCTTCAGAAAAACTTGAGATCTTCTTCAAGACGCCTTGTTTTCCTTTTAAATTTCTATATTCTTTCCTTTCCCAACACCGTTTATATAGGTTTTGGTATCGCAGGCTAAGTAGTGACCGGCAGAAAAGTATGGATTTCTATTCCCAAGCAAGTTTAATTGTGTGTATATCTTACGCAACACTAAAGCGCCTTGTTTTGCTTCTGGAGAATAATATATTTTGTTTGAATCACAATTTGCTTGAAATAGTAAAATAAAGAGTAAGTCAGTATCATCACCAACTACTACCGTAGGAAGAACATTAAACTCCTAAACAGTATTTTAACGATATTCAAATCTGCTTCGCCTTTCCTTGAACAGTCTCGGTCCTCCTTTGTCATAATCTTTGACTCAGCATGAAGATGAACCTCACTTTATTGATTTTATTAGATATAAATTTCTCGTTGTAATTTAAAGATCGCAGTAAATAGCACCCCTCTACTATTAAATTTCAAATACCTACTTTATGTTTAGTCATTTATTGTAGGTCCTCCCTCATATCAATAGCTGTAGATTGTCAGTATCGACTTTTGATAAATACCAAGTACTTGTCGAGTGTCATTAAAATATACTTCCAATCTTCCACTGAAGTCTATGAAAAAGAGCTTCATCATCCAAAACGCTAAGGTAGTATCCTAGTAGTTCGTTTTTATTTGAGCACAGGTTATTACATCTGTATAGGATTCAAATAAATGTTTTGCAAGGTCCGACTTGCTTGGTCTCCAAATGTGCCCATCTTTGTCAAAGAGTAGTGAAGGAAACAGCACATAATCAGTTTGGACGCAGTCTCTTTCTGGTATAATTGAATGTTTTTGCAAAAAACAACAAGCTCTAGAAGATTAGGCTGGCATCCATGTGCTTGATGTTTGGTGAGCCAGCTCTCTTGGCTGTTGTGAGGGTTACTTATGATTTCTGTCTGAAAACATGATCTTTTACGTGACACAATCCTTAGTAATCCTTAGCAGAATATAACATAACCAAAAGAAGTCATCTAAAATTCTTTAATTCTGCCACCACCACTAAGCCCTCAAGATGTTTTAAATGCCTTAGTAAATTCCAGTTCTATAGCATGTCTGCTGACAACCTACTGTCTACTGCCTTTTTGAGTGCTCTATAGTTTGCAGACTATGGAACTGCAGAATTATGCCAACCATATCACGGTACTACATCTAAAGCTTGACTTATCTGTTTCCATTGAGTGCTCTGTTTCCATCGACTGCTCTGTTTCCATCGATCTTGACTGATACGTTTCCATTAAATGGAAATAAGTAATATTGGCTAGTGTAATTTCAAAAGTTAATAACTAATTACTGAGCTCAATTGATACTGAAAGAATATCAAGCCGGTGACAAATGTAAAATTTATTTGAGAGAATTCTCATGTTTATTTCCGTTTCTTTTTCATCACCGACAACTCTATAAAAGTTATTTCCTCCACCAAATTTTCATGATTTTTTTTGCCGCCTTTTCCCTCGTACCACGAGGGAAAGGTTGAAAAGCATGGCAACAAGACCTATTACTAACTTTGGCACTCAGAGAAAAGATATTATTTTTAATTCGTACGATTTCTATTTTTTAACGCTGACATAGGTGTCAGTTTTTGGTAGGTTCCAAGTACTTTCTTTCCCCTTTTCATTATCTAAGATTAAGAACACCCTAGAAAGAACCCTTTTATCACTCAAATAGGATTTGTCATTGCAATTTAGAGATACCCCCCCCCATTTTAAACACTAAATTAAAAATACCAAAAATACCCCTGTTATACTAGTGAAGGACCGCTTTCACATTCATTTCTGTAATTACGACCCCATAGGACATCTTTTCTATGCGTCATCGCATTGTGAACTCTTAGCCTTTTGCCTTTCCTTTCACATTTCAACTGTCAATTTGACCCATTCTGTCTAGGAGTAGCTATGCCCATTTTGGAAATGTAGATAACCGCGTTCTTTTTTTCAAATGGTATAAAAGTTTATTTTGTTACAATTCATTCGAGGTCAACCAATTTTTGTCGTATATTTATTTTACTACAGGACATTGTCCCAGATTTGATGAAAAGTGATTTATGTGTAAAAGAAAGACTTTTCTTCCCAAATTAGTTATCTATACACCTGAGAAGGTTCAAATTATTCTTGGAGAGATAACAGGGACTCTCACCATAATTCTGAACGAGATTTTTAATTATGTACGAAATTTGTATATAATGTAAGTATTACAGAGTCCTTGTATTTCATCTTAAACCAGTCACTGGAAGGACTTATTAAACCGGTGGAGCGTAAGGGTAATTTTGAGAGTTCTGCAGGTAAGACTTTTTGCTCCTATTATCCGGACTTTGCAATTTCAACAGCTTGATTCAGAAGATTGGAGCCCTCTTGGGGTATTTCAGTGCTTGTGAGTTCTCCATGATTCACAAAACCGTTTGTTGTTGTGAAAGTCGGCTAGACCAGTATATTTTCTGCTTCCACGCCGACTGATTATTGTGACCTGGTTTCTGACGAGAGATTTAGTAGGGCCTGTAGTGAAAGTTATTCATGACCCCTCTGACAAATAGCAGAGTATCATAATAGCCATTGATTTTAAATGCAACGTCGCTTAAATTTCTAACGCTCGGTCCTTCCTGCATCTACCTGCTCTACCTTAGTATCAAGCCACTGAAAATTACAAAATGTTATCTACATAAGCAACTCGGATTTCATCAGCTGTCTAGACTTTCTCTTTCATTATCATGGAACCAGACAATTAAGTTTGAGCCATGTGGTTACTGTTAAATGTACTTCTGTCCATTTGCCACTTACCTTTACATTCTAAATGGAACCCATCTTTATTATTAGTATTGTCAAAACAAAAAGGCGTTACAAATCTGATTGGGACAAAATTGACATCGCTGTTTATATTTGCACGATAGACGATATTCTTACTAAAATAAAAGAGCTGTTTCAGCTACTTCAAACAAACAGGGATTTTCATCAAAGTGAAAAACGATTCTTTCTGAAACTGCTTAGAGATTACCCATCCCTTGCACAGTGTGAGCCACCTCTACTTTGTATCTCTTTAGAATTACCTAGATAGTTCCTTGAACACCGATTTGGTAACTGCCAGTCATTTATCTAAAGTATAAAGCTATAAAAACTATAATATAAGTATAAAGCTATAAAGTATAAAACTTAATGTAACTAACAAATTTCTAATAAAGAGAAAGGGGACCCTATCCCTCGACGCCTAAACTTCTGAAGTAGTGTACAGAATATTCTACTACAGATTTTTCGCCACCTGTACCTCTTTTAAACAAAATTATTCGGCTCAATTAAATGAATATGTTTGTGTAGATTCTCGTGACCTGAAATAGGTGTTCGACAGGTGAACCAAAAAAAGGGTACCAAATTTTTACTTTTAGAGGTTATCTTCTTTCACTGGATAATTATCCGAATGAAACAAAGTAAAGCTTATGGTATGATAGAAGAGAGCTTTCACATTTCAAATTATGAGTATGAAAACACTGGTCTTATATTTGACCCTGAAATAAATGAGGTTAGTGTAGTATGACCTAAACTGTAGTACAACCGAACTGACCTACCAATGGGTACTAGCTTAAAACACGCCAGATCTTTTCTGTTTGAATCTTTGATTCAAACAGGACTATAAAGGAGGTACGAACTTCCTGTTTTGAGTAAAACTAGATATAAGCTGTCAATTCTAGGAGGGATATAAAATGTGTTTGCTGTAAACCAAATATTAACATTTGCCCCCTTTTGGGAGCAGTTCAGTCGAACTGGCAAAAGAGTTATCCCTCAACTTTATTTCGGTTCTACAAAGTTACCGTTAGATATCGTTAGATATATCTCTTTATTGGAATATTTTAGAAAACTTTTTCCCCAAATCAAGTTTAAAAAAAATTTAAGAGGTCCATTAATAAAAAATAAGCAGACCTAAAGTTAAATAAATCTTCCAAACGTTAAACTACTGCAAATCACTATAAATAAATAAATGAAACTCAAAAGGAAGTAAGGCTCCATGCCTTCTCAAAACCAGAACATTATTTTTGCTTTGCTGAAAAATTAATGGGCTCATAAGAATTTCAATTTGTTATTTTAATACATAAAAAATTGTTAAAAACCTTAAGGAATAAGTATCCATATATTTAAATTGAACTGAGAATCCGCAGCCATTTTTTTGCTTTTTTAGTAAGGTGGAAATTATGTTCTGGTCTTGAGAAGGCTTGCGGGGTTATCACCCCTACTGATGTTAATTTTTGCTCTTTTTGATTTTAACTTGACTATTTATTGCAATTCCTGTTCATTTTGAGAATTTATTTATAGATTGTGATTTGTGGTAATTTTAAGACTGGAAGAATATTTGACTTTATTTCTGCTCATTTTTAGCTTAATGGAGCTCTTTACTTTTATTGAAAAGCATACTTAGCCAATTGCATAACTATGGGGTTGATATGCCCAACATTCCTAAGGACATTGTTGCTGGACCGTTCGATTATGCTGAACAAAATGGCAGTTTCGGGATTTTTTACTAAATGTCGTTGAAAAATGAATGGGCTTGAGAGAAGTTCTGCTTATTCTTCGACCTCTTTTTACTCTTAGTGGCTCTGGAGCTTTTAGTTTTGAATGTAATTAGCTCCTTTACATGTTTCAATGATATTTTTAGTAGATTATAGAGTAGTTCTACCTATGATATTGCATATATAACCTTTTGAAAACGTGCATGCATAGACTTTTTACCTAAACTTCCCCAAAATTTTCACCTTAATAAAAATGAGCCACATCCGATCCGGAGTTTATACGACCATCAGTTCCATTAGAAATTTGTATGTCCAGGGTATAGCTTAAAACCCTTAACCCTGGGCTCTTGAGGGTTGTGTCCACCCTGAAACCATTACTGTGTGCTCTATAGATTATTGTGAAAAAATGGCTATCTTACAATTTTGATCAGATTTGTTTGAGGAAAAAAAAGTGACAGGGAAGGAGCCAGTTGCCCTCTATCAATTATGCCTCTTACAAAAACACCAGAACTATACATTTCTAATAAAATGAGCTTCCTCTAAAGTTCACACAACCATCTCTTTCATAAAACGCTTATATGCCCCTGGGGTATAACTTGTATTTTTAACTATTATGGTACGATAAAATAGAATATATTAGTAACCAAATTATGGAAGCCACAACGGAGATTTATAGAAATTAAGTCCCCTAGAATGGATTATATTCAATGGTTTCTAACCTAACTCAAACAAAATACAAACTAGAATATTTCACTAAAATACACCCACATTGTAGTGTATATACCCTCTTTCACGCTAAGCTGAAATAAACTACATAAAGAAACTGATTCTTTCAGACCAAGAACCTAAGTATGGTGGCCATAACAGATAACTACCTTGTTATATGATCTTGTGACAGCTTTTGATCAAATAGCTATCTCAAAATTTCCAACAGATGTATTTCAGGAAAATGGACCGTAAGGGGGTGGGGCTAGTTTCCCTCTGATCATCTTGACACTCAAAATGGGGAATATATTTTCTGATATCTTATCCAATGAGCCTTCTCCGAAGTTCACGCCCTCGCCCTTTCGGTTTAAACCTTTTTTTGCCCCGAGCATAAGTTACAGCCTTTGCCTTGAGGCTTTTGGAGGGTTTTCATCTTCAAATACACAATTGTTGGACCTTTTAACTACACTGAGCAAAATGCCTACCTCAAAATTTTTCTGGATGTGCTGGGGGATGATGGACGTTGGGGATCGATACCCCTCGATCCCTTTGACTCTTAAAAAGGGTACAAAAACTTCTTATTACCAATCCAATAAGCCTCCCCCGAAGCCTATACGACCACCCTTCTAGAAATACCTTATATGCCCCCAGGGCTTAACTCGCAACCACTGCTGTGATGGCTTTGGAGGGGGGGGGCGTATCCTAAAAGACATATTTTCAGGACCTTTTAACTATGCTGAACCAAATGGTTGGATCCAAACTTAAATTGGATGTGTTTGAGAAAATGATGGGTGGTGGAGGTGGGGGGGGGTTCCCATCGATCACTACGATTCTTAAAAAGGATGCTTGAATTTCTGATTGCCAGTCTAATAAGCCCTCTCCGTAGCATATACAACCCCATTTTCTATAAAGACCATATGTGCACCCAAGGCATATCTTACCACCCTTACCCTTTCGGCTCTCTGGGGGAGAGGTTTTGGTCATCCTCAAAGACATAATATCAAGACCTTTCAACTATGCTGAAAAAAATGATTATTTGAAAATTTTGAATGGATGTGTTTATGGTAACGATGGCCTAGGAAGGGGGGCTACCCTCCAAGAACTTTTGACTCTTAAAAAACGCGTTAAAACTTTTAATTACCAATCCAATGAGATTCTTCCGAAGCTTATATGACCGCCATTTTTATAAAAACCTTATATATCTTCAGGCCACAACTTAAAACCCTTGCCCTGAGGGTTGTGGGGGTGTCATCGTCAGAGACATAATTTGTGGACCTTTGAACTACGTTGAACAAGATGATTATCTCAAAATTTTGACTAGATGTGTTTGGTGAAATGATAAGAATTGAAGGATGGTCGGTTGCCCTCCAACTACTTTGGAATTATTAAAAAGAATACTAGCCCCCTCGATTTCAAATTAAATGGTGACTTTTGAAGTTTAACGACAACTTCTCTATACGAAAAGTCCAGGTCTAAAAAATAAAAAACAAGAAAATAGATAGATAAAACATTGTGCCCTCTTCGCTCTTTACTTAAGTAGTGCTATTGTGCTGCCTTTGAAAACAACTGAAGGCTCATGACTAGTTTTGGGGTAAACCATGCCCTTTGTTGTTATTGAAGGACTTTGTTTTGGCTAAAGATTACTCTAGAACATGAAAATTATTTAATGCATGATTAATTCTTTTCATATTGGCATGTTTTAGCCGAGTGGATTGGTGTGCTGGATTTAGGATTCTTTGTCCGAGAGAGCGAGGGTTCAAATCCTAGTATACCCAATTATTGTGTTTGAGACGGGGTCAGTGGTGTGACTCTGTAAGCTCAACCAGAGTCAATCCAGCTCTATTTGGGTACCTGGAGAAATCTGGGGAAGGCAAACATGAAGGGATTTCAAAAGCACGGGATGGCTGGCCCTCATCCCCTCCTTGCACTTTCTGGCTGAAGGGCCTTGAGACAGAGATCAGCACCACCAGTTTGGACCTTATGGGTCTAGTACGACATCCTTTAATTTTACCATTTGTAAATTGGCATGTTACCATAGCAATAAATTGGCAATATATTGCCAGATTTGTCAACATATTGCTTCCCCCACCGTGAATTAGCCTGATAGAACCTCAAAAGATTGACCCCAGCGTGAATTAGTATGAGAGGTTGACTCTAGTTCAGCATTGTGGAGGATATGGATAAGAGGAAAAATTTTCAATTAGTCAACCCGTAGTCAACCTGCGTGTGTTCCCCAGGGAGAACATCCAACAGGTGCGACTCTAGTTCGGCATTGTGGAGGGACATGCATGCATGGAGAGGTGTAACATAAATGGGAGACAGTAACAACGGCAATCAAAGGGGTAAAATTAACCTTGACTGGGCTACCCACTTAATTGGACAATCTGTCTTGGCTTTTTTCTACAATTGGCCATGACTTCGACTTTTCCCACAATTTTTTTCTTAATTTTTCCATTTTTGCGCTATTGAAACTTTATATAAGCAAAAAGTCTTGGAACATAAGCCATACGCCGTCTTAGATTTCCAGTAAGCTCTTGCGTACTCCAGAACAGCATTAGCTTTCTTTTTTTCTGCATACACGGTAGCTGAAGAAAATTACAGTTCTGTGAGACTGGTGAACTCTCATCATAAATGATGCAACATAAAAAACTCAAAGTGTCAATTGCTTTTTTCGTCTAAACTGAAATAAAGCACCAGCAAACTTTTGGCTATTTCAAAAATTGTGTCCGTTTTAGTGCCATATATTTTTGCAGCTCTACGTCTGGATATGTATTTAATATTTTGTTTTGACTTGTATTTTAAACGATAGAACGTTTTTAAACAACCACGTAATGTCGTTCAGCGATTTTCGACTAACGTTTTCACCAATTTAATTTGAACCATAGTGCTGCCAAGACAGTATGAAGAATTAACCAGGCATTTGGCAACGCCAGTGTTAATGAACACACTGTTTGACACTGATTTGTAAAACTTGTTTCTAGAGATTTTAATCTGGAAGATTCACCCCGAAGTGGTCAAGCTAGAGTAATTGCAGACAAAGATTTGAGGATTTTGGTTGAGAATTATTTATCACAAACAATGCGTGGGATGACTGGAATACAGCTCCAATTTTGTTTTTGATGGCTTTAAGTATCTTAAAAATGTCAAAAAGCTTCAGAAGTAGTGGCCCTATAAGAATTGTCAAAAGAAACAGGAAAACCGCTAAAGAACCAGGAAAACCGCTCCTCCGTCAATGTAAACCCACCAGTCCTTCTTAAAAATAAAAAAATCAATCGATATAACTTTCCTAACTGAAGCTTTAAGAAGTAGTTCTACATTTATCATCTTTTAGTATGGACAATCTTTCGGACACCACCAAAGAACATTACTGGCTCCAAAAATGGGAGGCTCAATACACAGTTTTGATGAATGAATCTTTTGGCTATCTCAAAATATTTTACCTAGAGCAACTTAATCCTCATTATGATGATATTTTACCGAAAAAGTGGCAGGAAATGCCACTTCGCTTTGGCAATATCTCTGACTGTTTAAGAAGGGCACTATAATTCTGTATTTTCTTTCAGTTGAGCCTAAACTTGATTTTCCAAAACAGCTGGTGCATGATCATTCCTGCGAGAAAAAGCATTTATTTGTGATCTGAATCCTCAATAAAATACTAATGTCTGTGGTTTACATAGATAGAACATTAAAATTTCCACAACAGGAGTTTTAATAGGTTAAATTTTACAATAAGAGTCTTGTCAATATTACTGGTAAGAAGCATGCAAATTTTCACTGGCTCGCAGCTGTCGTTGGGTAACTTCCAACTTGATAAATATTTGATTTTTGGAAGTTTCATCTAAAATTTGATTGTATGTATGTTCGTATCATAAATAAAACTTTAGTTCCTCTTTTGCTACACTTTGTGCTCAGAAGCAATTGGATTAGTATATCTAGTTCTGTATTTAATAGAATTACATTGTTCAATAAAAGAATAACTCTTCATTGGTTTAATGACTATGTAATGATATTATCAACAATTCTATTGTCTAATGCTTTTTTTAAATTGTCAAATTATTTGTAATAACTATCTTTTTTTATTTATGGTTGTCTTCCGTTTAGAAGCGAAAAGAATCCTTCAAAACCTAGAAAGAAATTAAGATAATATTGCTTGGCAATCACCAAGGAGATGAGAATGGTATGATTATTCGTTGCCTGGTTAGGTCAAACAAAGACTCGAATAAAGGTTTCTTATCGACAGTAACCGGTGTATATGTCCCCTTTTATCGATCTGTTAAAATTTATGAATTATAATCATAAAATGAAATATATAAAATTATCAACAAACAATGATATCAATATTATTACTTTGTAAAAAAAATACGTATCTGCTACCCTAGTTTTCAATTCTTTTGTATTTTTTGCTGCGATAGAAGAGCAAGAACTTGTAGATCATTGAAATAGCCTGCACTCTTTCGTCTTTACTTCAATACGCCTTAGCTCTTGATTTGTTACATTTTTATTTTGTACTCTTCATTTTTTTTGTACAGTCTAACTATTGTTTTATATATATTATTTTTAATATCTATGTTTTTTATAGCTGCAAAAGAAATCTTTTGAAAACTTGAGCAAAATAAGAATATCAGTGGTTGGCAATTATCTGGGGGAGAAGGACGACATCATTATTCTGTCCCTGGTTGGGTCAAATAAAGACTCCAATTTAGATTTTTTATCAACAGTAAACAGTTATGTAAAGAGCGTATGTTCTGGCCTATCTCATGCCAAACATGGACTGTATATGATTGGTAATATAGAGTGCTTGAAGTCACAATCCGAGCTATGGAATAGAATTTACACCACTTTAAATGACATGAAAAAAATTGGGAATCAACTGGACCTGGTTTGTCAGGTAATTGGATTCACTTTGTAGAACCTCAAAATCGAAAAAAATTCATATTTTCTTCCTCTTGTATAACAAAAGTGTTCGAAGACAAGGAGATTGAGGTAATGAGTTTTAGTTATTTACAAGGTCAGAGATGATGAAGTGTTTAATATGTATACTTTAGATTGCGTTTGAGCATTCCAACACTGTCTATCTGACAAGCCGAATTACTTATCCCTTGCATTTCACGAGATGTGAATGACGTCAGAGGCTAGTAGGATTAATACTTAAAACGGTCTGAATAAATTGTAGGATAGTTGCCACCTGCTAACCCTGGAAAATGCAGGATAACAAAGAGTAATTTTGTGCTCGCAGGATACGAGCACAAAATTCAATCTTTTCAAAAATTAACTTAAAAAAACATGTTTTTTTAACGGAAAGTAAGGAGCGGCATTAAAACTTAAAACGAACAGAAATTACTTCGTATATGAAAGGGGCTGCTTTCTCATGAACGCCCTGCTCTTTACGCTAAAGTTTCAGTCTTTCTCTTAACTCTGCTTATTAAAACAGGAAAACACTTTTCGATACAATCACTGGGTCGATACATTCACCCTTGGAAAAAAAAAAGTAAATTAAAATAAACACACATCCGTGATCTGCCTTCTGGCAAACAATTCTATGACTTTTAATGGTTGTTTCTCCCTATTTTCTAAAATGAGGCAAATTTTCTCAGGCTCGTAACTTTTGATGGGTAAGAATAAACTTGATAAAACTTATATATGTAAAATCAGCATTAAAATGCGATTCTTTTGATGTAGCTATAGGTATAAAAATTCCATTTTTTTGTTTTGGTTACTATTGAGCCGGGTCGCTCCTTACTACAGTTCGTTACCACGAACTGTTTGATATAAAAATTATGTGAATTTTTACGCAGAGAAAAACAAAAAAAGAGTAATTTTGGAGTTTTGCATATCTTCAGGGGATTTTAAGTAAGCAGTGCTTACAGTTGAGTATTGGTGATTAGTGTTGCTATTCACTTAGGTGCCAAGAGGATTTCAGTTGACAGGTTGCCACATAAGTGTTTGTTGTAATCTTTTACGGACTACGTCCAGGAAAGTTAATATTAAGCGGAAAAGTCAGATATGAATGCTTGAACGCATTTTTCATCCAATTTTCTTTATGCGCACTTAAAGCCAGTTTAACAAGATTTGTGCCCATTCGTATCCCACCATACTAGTCAGAAGCTTTCTTTTCAAGCCATTTTTTCTTGATATTCACATTTGTACAAACACCACACAAATCCTAACAGTCAAAAGCCTTTTATACCACTATGCAAATGAAAAGGCTGATTAGATTGTTTTCAAACATTTTTCTTTATATTCGTATTTGTGCATACCCCACACCAAATCACAGTAGTAATATCTCTTTAAATTACCATACTCTTCAGAAACTTTCTTTTTTCTATTTTTAAACCATATTTTTGTTTTATTGATTCCTAAGCCGTAGATTATTGAAACCCCATATTATTTTCTTATCATCATAAATTAGAAAACCTTAGATAATTTTACCACAAATTTCGATTTTTTGCTTGCAAATTTAGATTATCGAGATATTCATACAATCTTATACATTCTCATTTTCACTGTTTTTGCAACTAAGAACTTTTTAAAACATTTATTTTTAACTGTTTTACTTTTCGCATCGCCAAATTTCAAAGAAATATCTTTTAGTCACTTCCAGATTTGGTATTTGCAAATACCCCACATGCAAATCTTTTGAAAGCTCAATAGCGAAATTAAACCTTCTGAGCTTATTAAAGGAAAACTCTAGAAAGGAATAACAGGTCTAAAAGAAAGGAAGTCTTCTTATTGGTCACTATTCTGCTCCTTTTCCACTCCGTCAAATACAAACGAGGGAATATTTGAAAATTTATAGTTTATATCTAGGAGTGCACATTCACAACACTAAGATTAGGTAAGGCATATAAGGTATCTGGGATGTCCCACAAACTTACAAGGAATGATAAATCCTAAAAAGCCAGTTTGCCAATTGAATTTACAAATGGATGGCTAGGTTTTTACGCAAGCACAAGATGCCACACCCAAAATAATTGAAAAGTTGCTAGAATTATCAAAAGCAGATGGCATTATCATTGCATTTGACTCCATACTAATTCAAACCAGAAAAAATTCAAACTTTAGTAAAAGAAGATAGCTCTGAATTAACTAATAATTGAAAAATATTTATTCAGCTTTTTCGTAAATCGAATAATTAGAGAAAAGTGGACCTAGTGAAGGCAAAAGGGTTTAAACCAAGTGAAAGCAAATTTTTGGCTAAAATATTTTTATCGACTCTTATTTTTCCCGACATATGATATTTCATAGAAATATAATTTCTCGAATTTCATATTTATCCTGACACAGAATAACTCATACAGTTGAAAACCCATATATATGTGAGATATGCGGTAAGTGGTTCTTTTTTAATATTAAATAAAAAAAACTAATTTTTTTTAGCTGAAAGTAAGGAGCGACATTAAAACTTAAAACGAACAGAAATTACTCCGTATATGAAATGGGTTGTCCCCTCCGCAATCCCTCGCTCTTTACGCTAAAGCTTTTAATTGTTTTAAAAAGTAGAATTGTGGCAAAGAGTCAAACTTCAGCGTAAAGAGCGAGGGATTGCGGAGGGGACAACCCATTTCATATACGGAGTAATTTCTGTTCGTTTTAAGTTTTAATGTCGCTCCTTACTTTCAGCTAAAAAAATTAGTTTTTTTTATTTAATTTCTGAACGTTTTTGAATTAATGCATGTTTGGTTTTGGCTCTCCGCACATAAATTATTAAAATGAAACTTGTATATTAATTCTTTTTTTGGCTAAATGGCTTTCTCTTAGTTTTGATCAGACGATTTTGAGAAACAAGGGGTGGAGAAGGAGGCCTAGTTGCCCTCCAATTTTTCGGTCACTTAAAATGGCAACTAGAACTTTTAATTTTTAATGAACGTTTTTATTAGTAAGAAATACACGTAGCTTAAGAATTAACTTACATAACAAACTTTCATAACCTTATATTTTTATTATGTATACGAGGGGGTTTTTACCCTCGTTAATACCTCGCTCTTTACACTAAATCGTAAGTTTTGTCCCAATTCTTTAAGAATGACCCCTGAATCAGAAAGGCCGTAGAATAAATAGTTGAAATTACTAAAAATACTTTAGCATAAAGAGCAAGGTATTTATCTCCTCCTAAATACCTCGCTCTTTATACTAAAGTATTTTTAGAACCCCTCATATGCGTAATTATCTCTGTTCGTTTTAGGTTTCAATGCTACTTCTTCCTTTCATTTGAAAAAACGTTTTCATGTTTATTTTTCATTGTTTTCTTATAGTAGTGCTAGAGAACCCTGCGCCCTTTTCATTGAATTTTTCTTCCCTCATGACAGATTCCTCCAAGGAAAGATCCTCCAACATAGCCCCCTCTCCTCAGCCCCACCCCCAAACAAAATAAAATCCCCCTGAAAACGTCTGTACACTTCCCAATAACCATTACTATATGTAAACACTGGTCAAAGTTTGTAACTTGCAGCCCCTCCCCCAGGGATTGTGGGGGAGTAAGTCATCCCCAAAGACATAGTTATTATGGTTTTCGACTATGCTGAACAAAATGGCTATCTCAAAATTTTGATCCGTTGACTTTGGGAAAAAAATGAGCGTGGGAGGGGGCCTAGATGCCCTCCAATTTTTTTGGTCACTTAAAAAGGGCACTAGAACTTTTCATTTCCGTTAGAATGAGCCCTCTTGCGACATTCTAGGACCACTTGGTCGATACGATGACCCCTGGGGAAAAGAAAAAAAAAAAAACAAAAAAAAAAAACAAACAAATAAACACGCACCCGTGATTTGTCTTCTGGCAAAAAATACAAAATTCCACATTTTTGTAGATAGGAGCTTGAAACTTCTATAGTAGGGTTCTCTGATACGCTGAATCTGATGGTGTCATTTTCGTTAAGATCCTACGACTTTTAGGGGGTGTTTCTCCCTATTTTCTTAAATAAGGCAAATTTTCTCAGGCTCGTAACTTTTGATGGGTAAGATTAAACTTGATTAAACTTATATATTTAAAATCAGCATTAAAATGCGATTCTTTTGATGTAGCTATTGATATCAAAATTCAATTTTTTAGAGTTTTGGTTACTATTGAGCCGGGTCGCTCCTTACTACAGTTCGTTACCACGAACTGTTTGATAAATCTGTACAAATGCTACAAGTATGTTGAGAACCACTTGAAGAATCATTTTCACTTTATAGCTAATTAAAAGAAGTGTTCGGCACGTCCTTTGGTTGACGCGATGATCGTGCATTGACGTGAATGTGCAGATTTTTTTTTTTTTTTTTTTACATGAGGATAAAAATATGTATACAATTACAATTTGTGGCTGAATGATGCGATTTTCTTTTATTATATAATTTATAAATTATTTAAATTCAAATTATATAACTGTATAGTATGCAGTATATAAATTTGGTTGTCTTCAAGATAGAGGTACCAAGAAATGTTGTATCAATCGGTGTATCCTACCTTTTATAAGTAAATTAAATAAAAAAAACTAATTTTTTTAGCTGAAAGTAAGGAGCGACATTAAAACTTAAAACGAACAGAAATTACTCCGTATATGAAATGGGTTGTCCCCTCCGCAATCCCTCGCTCTTTACGCTAAAGCTTTTAATTGTTTTAAAAAGTAGAATTGTGGCAAAGAGTCAAACTTCAGCGTAAAGAGCGAAGGATTGCGGAGGGGACAACCCATTTCATATACGGAGTAATTTCTGTTCGTTTTAAGTTTTAATGTCGCTCCTTACTTTCAGCTAAAAAAATTAGTTTTTTTTATTTAATTTCTGAACGTTTTTGAATTAATGCATGTTTGGTTTTGGCTCTCCGCACATAAATTATTAAAATGAAACTTGTATATTAATTCTTTTTTTGGCTAAATGGCTTTCTCTTAGTTTTGATCAGACGATTTTGAGAAACAAGGGGTGGAGAAGGAGGCCTAGTTGCCCTCCAATTTTTCGGTCACTTAAAATGGCAACTAGAACTTTTAATTTTTAATGAACGTTTTTATTAGTAAGAAATACACGTAGCTTAAGAATTAACTTACATAACAAACTTTCATAACCTTATATTTTTATTATGTATACGAGGGGGTTTTTACCCTCGTTAATACCTCGCTCTTTACACTAAATCGTAAGTTTTGTCCCAATTCTTTAAGAATGACCCCTGAATCAGAAAGGCCGTAGAATAAATAGTTGAAATTACTAAAAATACTTTAGCATAAAGAGCAAGGTATTTATCTCCTCCTAAATACCTCGCTCTTTATACTAAAGTATTTTTAGAACCCCTCATATGCGTAATTATCTCTGTTCGTCTTAGGTTTCAATGCTACTTCTTCCTTTCATTTGAAAAAACGTTTTCATGTTTATTTTTCATTGTTTTCTTATAGTAGTGCTAGAGAACCCTGCGCCCTTTTCATTGAATTTTTCTTCCCTCATGACAGATTCCTCCAAGGAAAGATCCTCCAACATAGCCCCCTCTCCTCAGCCCCACCCCCAAACAAAATAAAATCCCCCTGAAAACGTCTGTACACTTCCCAATAACCATTACTATATGTAAACACTGGTCAAAGTTTGTAACTTGCAGCCCCTCCCCCAGGGATTGTGGGGGAGTAAGTCATCCCCAAAGACATAGTTATTATGGTTTTCGACTATGCTGAACAAAATGGCTATCTCAAAATTTTGATCCGTTGACTTTGGGAAAAAAATGAGCGTGGGAGGGGGCCTAGATGCCCTCCAATTTTTTTGGTCACTTAAAAAGGGCACTAGAACTTTTCATTTCCGTTAGAATGAGCCCTCTTGCGACATTCTAGGACCACATGGTCGATACGATGACCCCTGGGGAAAAGAAAAAAAAAAAAAAAAAAAAAAAAACAAACAAATAAACACGCACCCGTGATTTGTCTTCTGGCAAAAAATACAAAATTCCACATTTTTGTAGATAGGAGCTTGAAACTTCTATAGTAGGGTTTTCTGATACGCTGAATCTGATGGTGTCATTTTCGTTAAGATCCTACGACTTTTAGGGGGTGTTTCTCCCTATTTTCTTAAATAAGGCAAATTTTCTCAGGCTCGTAACTTTTGATGGGTAAGATTAAACTTGATTAAACTTATATATTTAAAATCAGCATTAAAATGCGATTCTTTTGATGTAGCTATTGATATCAAAATTCAATTTTTTAGAGTTTTGGTTACTATTGAGCCGGGTCGCTCCTTACTACAGTTCGTTACCACGAACTGTTTGATATTTTTCATTTGTCAAACCATTTACTGGTTCATTTAGGAGAAAAAACCATAATTTCGATTATGTGATTCATCTTTCACTCCTAGTTGCCACTTATCTTAACATTTGAGAGTTCACTAGCATAGCATAATATATACTACACAATTATCCTCGAAAATTTAAATTATCCAACCAATTGAGACTTAATACGAAAGAAAATCCTTTTACCTACAAAATACCTGCGACAAAATTTTTTTCAACCTTTACAAGTCTTTAGGGCTTAACTCTAAAAAATTTATTAAAACCAAAATATATAAAAAGGAAAATACATTTTCATTAGCATCTTAAATTTCATAAATATTAAGATTCCGTAGAATTTCCTATAAAACAGTCGGTTACTGTTCCTTAAATATTTTTGCAGGTTCATGATACAGTAACTCAAGTAAGAAATGCCAGTGATTTTGCTGCTGTTACTGATGGAGGTTGTATGCAAAAATGTTACGCAATTTTGAACTGTGGTCATTTATGCCAAAGAATCTGTCATTTTGACGACCGAGATCACCTTCAATATCAATGCAACAAAACTTGTGACCGATATATCTGCTCTGAAAAGCATCGATGTCCTAGGAAATGTTTCGAAGAATGTGAAAAATGCACAATTAAAATTGAGAAAACTTTACCCTGTGGCCACACAGCCACGCTACCCTGCTTTGTTGATAGTTTAGACTACAAGTGCTATGTTATGGTTGAAGAAGTTTTGCCAGATTGTGGTCATCTTATACAACTTCATTGCCAATACAGAAAACTGTGTGCCAATTTTTCTACCTTTTGCAGTAAACAATGCAATATTTTATTACCCTGTGGTCACCAATGTACCAGAAAATGCCACGTAAATGTATGTATTTCATTCTGTAAATTCATTGTGATGACCTTTCAATTCTTATTGAACATAACAATGACTTGGCTTAAGGGATGCAAAATTAATTTTGACCAACAAAAAGGAAAGAATTGATGTAATAACCGGAAAAAATAATACTACTTGTTTTTAAATTGTCTTAAACTACAAAAGAAACTTCCTAAAGCCTTAGCTATTATGATTGTTCCATCTAAACTAATCTTAGTGCAAATATTACGATTGTAAGACCAACACTTTTGACGGTAGTCAGGCATGAATCTGGACCATGGATGGTTTAAATTATCTGTTAATAGCTGAAGATGAAGATATGATGCTTTTCCGATAAACTGATGAATATATTACGAACTTAGTTTATTGACCATAAATACAAATCAAACAGACTTGATGAATATTTTACTTAATTTAACTACAGCCTAAATGTAACTTTAAGAAACATCATAGTTATTTCCACTATGTGGGGCCCCACTGATAGAAAGCTTAACGTTGTTAAGAAACATTTTATGAATAACGGATTATAGGTTTTTAAGAAAATCATGTTCTTAAGCTATTCATAAGGGAGTAAACATGAAATAGTACATAAGATTATTGAATAACGGATTATGGGTTTTTAAGAAAATCATGTTCTTAAGCTATTCATAAGGGAGTAAACATGAAATAGTACATAAGATTAAAGGTCATGGAAAAGATTAAATACGGTAAAAAAAATAAGTTATATCTGCAAAAGGCGAAAAGTTTGCAGTATTCAAACACTGAATAACCTTGTGGTTATTCAAAAACTGGTCCCTGTCTTAAATCGAAGTTGTTTAATTATTTAAGAATTTTTACCGTTTGATATTTTATAAACATTTCGTATAATGTTTGAATTTGAAGGTTTTTCGTTACTACATTCCCGAACATATTAAGCTATTATTTCCGAACACAGTATTTTCTCAGTTACATTCTTGAACATATTAAGCTCTTATTCAAAATTTAAACTATAATAACGCTGTGTAGTTTCTATTTATCTTTCAAGCTATTATTTTCTATTGTTATTTTGATGGATCCGAGAAATTCTATATATTGCTGACAGTTAAAACTTTCAACTGCAGTTGGTTTTGCCTTGAAGCAAATGATTTCATTCTTTCTATATTTTTCGATTACAAAATTTTTAATTCACTGTGTATTTTATATATTCTTTTATATCGTCAGTTTACATTTTTAGTACTATCCCAAGTATAATTTGAGAAAAATTATAGTCCTTTGAACGCATAAGAATTTGTTTCAATGCCGATGAAGCCTTAGTTCCTGAACATTGTCTTTACTAATGCTTCCTATTTATTTTTTTATTTGGCATATTGGGTTAATTCATCTTCTTAGATATTTGCTTCGTTTCAGAAGTTTTGTCTTTTATATTATTTTAATTTTTGGGTTGGATAATACATAGATCAAGACTTAAAGGCCTGACCCCTGATACTTTATGATTTTGATGATTTTATCACAATTAATCGTCATTTTGATATTTTTAGAGTTTTTTCTTCTTTTTATTACTGTTTGACGAAATTACCCATCTGACTCGGCCCCCCCCCCCCCCGTGGTCCACAAAGATAATCTCTTCACAAAATAATTCAAGATTACTAAATGGCTATGATTTCCAGGTAAGAGATATCTGGGTTCTTCGAGGGATATAATACGGGTTCCTACATTTTGCATTTTTCAAAACAGAATTTTTTCTCTATAGAAAAATTGTTTCTCTAGGTATTCCTGGAAACAAGGGTGAATAGAATAATTTAACATTTCTATTTCCGTTGGATATTTCTTGTTTCTTTTTTAATTTTTTTTATTTAAATTCTTAGGACGATCCTGAACATAAGAAATACGTCTGCAAAAAGAAATGTGAAAAGAAAAACAAAGGATGCAAAGGAGATCATCAATGTCGCCGATTATGCTCTGAAGATTGTATGAAGTGTGAGGTCGCCATCAAAGCTGCATTACCTTGCGGACATGAGACTAGAATAGAATGTGGGGCAGATATTCAAAAGCACATCTGTACTGTTGAAGTTAAGCAGGTTTTCCCAAAATGCCAGCATACCATCACTACCTCTTGTTTTGCTCAAAGAGATTCCAAGATCCACTTCGTCACGGCTATATTACCCTGTGGGCATGAGGCTAGACTAGAATGTGGGGCAGATATTCAAAAGTACATATGCACCGTTGAGTGTAAGCAGGTTTTACCAGAATGTCAGCATACCATCACTAAGCCATGTTATAGAGTTCAAGAATATGTTGACTTGAGTAAATCCTTCGATGATTCTAAAAATCAGGTAATATTTCTTAAAGAGAAAAATAAAGAGCTAAGCAAAAATAAACATTCAGGTTAAATATCACTTTGAACAGAACGATCTGTTTTCTAATTTTTGGAGGATATTGTAATGTCTTATCAAATTAGTGTGGAAAACATGGTCACTTATTTATGCCGTAGCCTATTCCTGAATTTCCGATATATGCTATTGAAAATATTTTTGAAATTTAATACAAACACAATAAATAGATCGATAAAATAAGGAAAACTAAAAGTAAAACAATCAAATCTTGATTAATTATTGAAAATTTCCCCTTATCACTAAAGTATATTTTACTAATACTTTAACCCCCTCATACCCTTTCATTATAACTTCTACTAGCCTAACTGACATTCGTAATTTCACTGTCCTTTCAACAAATTTCTAACACCGTATGTACACCGCGTATAAAAACAGTCTGTTGTCCACATTTATTTTATATTATTAATCAGGATCTCTAAGCAAAAAATTAGTCTACCATTCCAGCCAAGATTCTGAAAAGAACTAATTCGTGATAACCAACTCCAAGTAAAGAGCGACAAACCTCAGTACTAACCAAAACGTTAAAATGGAATTTTGATATTAACATATACATATATATATATATATATATATATATATATACATATATATATATATGCCCTAGAAGTCCTCGTGTTTAGGTCTGATTTCTCCCTATTTTTCTCCTTAGAAAAAAGGATATTTTGCCCTAGATTTCCACAGAATTTACATGGGATCTTTTTACTTCAGATAATGATAACATATAACATCTTTTACACTAACGAGAATACATACAAAAGTTCAAACTGAGATCTTTTTACTTCAGATAATGATAACATCTTTCCGCTACATAAAAAAGTTCAAACAAGTGTCATCTCCAGCACTTCATCGCACGTAGCGTTTGCCTTCGTCTTGAAGCCTTCGGTATACAGCTTTCGGTATACTGACAGTTGATGAAGTTTTATCTTCGTTTTTCAACCAGTAATTGACTCGGATCAGTGAGACTAGGGTGACATTTTCGAGACTATTTCTCATGTCTGTTTTGATCAATTTCAGGAGGCTAAACAAACGTTCAGCTGGAACGTTGCTAAAAGGTAACGAGAATATCAGCGAAATGCACTTCTGTAGTTCCGGGTACTTGATTTCGCCACTGCGAGTCTTCAGACCAACTATTTTCTTCCAGTATTGTTCAACTGACAGGTCTTCAACTTGGGCATCTCCCAAATGAAGCTCAGTGACATCAGTCATTGCCTGTGACCTCCATTCTACGTCCGTTTTCTGGAGGGAACACTTTTCTTTTAGAACAGGAAATCTTTTCTTTTAGAACAGGAAATATTCACAAATAGTGGCCTTAGAGATCTTGGGTTCAAATTTCTTGCATTCCTTGGTTCAACTAAAGCCAAAATGTCATAAATTTCGTCTTCAAACTTGAACCAGTCTTTGATCTGCTTGATCAGGACTATATAGTAGTTTTTACACGACTGGTAAAAGAGATCAATGTTATCACTTGGCTCTTGAGCATCCTCGAGTTCTTGCATGGAATCGGTTGCAGCTATTCCCACATATGTCTGGTTTAAAGGCAGGTACTCACTTGAAAGGTAAGGATCCAGTTCAGTAAACGAACCAACACTGCGAATATAGTCCAGTTTCATGAAGTTAGACACAGCATCATTCATAAGTTTGCTGACACTAAGCTTCAGGGAGTGAAGAAGTGGGAGTTTGGATTGAAAAACTGTATTGAATTCGTTGGAGAGGCCAAGAGAGTAGTCCATGAATTCAAGGTATGCCTTTGTCAACTTGCTTTGTAATGTCGACAAGATAAGGTCATTTGTTGCAGTTGGGTCTTCAAACGTTGTTTCTACGAAATACTGAATAAGAGCAACCCGTTGCTCAATAAGCCTCTTCACACAGGCTTGAAGGGATAACCAACGGGTATGTCCCGGAGCAAGAATTTGGTGTGCTTCGCATCGGAAGAACTCCCGAAATTCGGTGAACTTCTCTCGCCTGGAAGCGCGTCTGGAAAAGTGGGCATAGATATTTCGCGCCAAGTCTTCGAGTGTCTTGGGAAGTGACAAGCATGCATATGACGAGCATAAGTGAATAAGATGACATGAGCATTTCACATTCAAGATGTGTGGCACCATGGCTTTCATAAGGGTTGAAGCAGTTCTGTTGGCTCCAAACATGACGTTAGTTGTATCTGCACAAAATCCAACAATATTTTGCCAGGGAATCGAGTTTTCTTCAATGACTTGCTTGTTGCGGTTACTCAGGCCCTCAGCCGATCCATCACTACACTTAACCATATCCAATACTTCAACATGAAGTTTTAGATCTTTCTCGCTAAAAAATACAACCATGATAGCTAGATGTTTATCAATAGTACGATCAGCAGTTTCGTCAATTATCACAGAGAAAAAAGTGGTTTTGAGCAACTTGACTAACTGGATCTGTAGCACCAACGAAAAATTCTGTCGCAAAATATTTGTAGCTTTCTGTTTACCCAATGTGACCCCTGCCAGGACCTGGTCTTTGGGAAATAATTTTCTGAGGAGAGGAATCAAGCTGTCTGCAAGACGTAATGGCAGATTATGTTCTGCCAAAAATATGCAGATGCGCTGTTCAATTTCTTTGGAATGACTGCCTACAGTCAGAAGTTTTTCACTGCTGCCAGACTTCGTCTCGATTTCACTGCTTGCTTTTATATGCTGCTTGGTCAGGGCATGCTTCGTCAACTCTGATTTCCCACAATACACATATTTCAAACAGAACTTACAGTATGGTACATAAGTCTTTTTCTTTGACTTGTTTGACACTCTTTTCTCTATCCAATTTTTACACATTGGTAACTGAAGCCACTTGTCAACAAACTTTTGCTCGTATGTTTTCTTTTGGGAATTCTGCCCTGAACCCTGCTTTTTTTGGAGGAGTCACCAGGAGGTGAACTTCAGGAACATCATCATCTTCGTCATCCAGTCGTCTTTCGGGACTAGATACAATTTGAAGATTATCTTCCTCTGAGTCAGTACACTGGCTTTCAGACGAACTTTACATGTCAATGATCTCTAGAAAAAGAGCTTTATTAGTGATCAAAACTATTCTATTTCTATAATTACTTGTACAAGGGTACACAATAACTAGATCATGCCAAACTATGCTCATGGGCATTAAGGTGCATATCCTCAATTAACTTAAATTACCTCATGTATAATTTAAGGTTGCAGTATGGAGCACGGATGGACCGAAAATTTGCAATGGTGGCATTGCACTAGTTTGCAAAAATCAAAACGAAGTATGCCTAGTTTGATAAATGATAATTAATTATTTATTATGTTGTTTGCTGGTTGGTTTAGAAAATGGTTAACCTTTACTACTGCACGCCAGCAAAAACGTAGGTTTTTCCATTAGTGCAGTAGATGTAAATAGTAAAGAGTTAAACTGTCTTTATTAATAAAGTAACTTTCAAAGTAAAGTATCTTCAGATTTGGAACATCACTTTAAATGGAAAAAGAAATTTGTGACCCACTTCCTCACTAGAAGAGCTTTGCTGTGATGTCTTCTAACCTAGGAGGGACCAACCCAAGCAAAAACAACACAAAATAAGTTTCTCTGTAAACCTAGCTTAACAAAATACTTTACTTTGCTACTTTCACATTCCTACAGTCCAAGGCAAAACAGTAGATTTTACATGATTCCAAATGGCAAGTGGCAGGCAAGTGGACATGAACAAAAGACTAGGCTAAATATTATTGTGTGAATCATCAGATTAAAAATAAGGGTACTCACAGCTAGTTTTAACAGAATGCAGGGTCCTTTATAGACAGTATGGATGGCAACTTTTCTGCAAAAAAGCCACAGTTTGCACCAACACCAGGATCTGTCCCTAAATTTTGACACAGAAGCCACAGTCTGCACATGTTGTACAGGAGGGTGACCTTAGGTCAGTGTCTTTCAGGACCGTACCTGGTAGAAATAAGTCTTTCAACTTCCGTAAATGTCTTGTATACTTTCTTCTATGATCAGATTGTAGCTGGAGCCTTGTTTTTTAGCTAAGCAATGGAGAGTGCCATTTTGTGTCAGGATGAAACATCAACGCCTGCCAATTATCAAGTCAAAAACTGTTCTTTCATGGTTTAAATCTTATTTTCTTACTTCATAATTAAATTTAAGCCCTTCTGACCTGTTTAAAATTGATGTAGTCACAAAATCAATTAAAATATTCATTTTTTAAGTAGCAGAATTGCTTTTTCTTTTTTACTCCTAAAGAGGTCAGATATGCTTTAACTGGACTGTACAATCATAGAAGGGAATGTATAAAACTGAAAAAAAATTTTAGAATTGAAAAATTATAGTTTCTGACCTTTCACCCATCGACCTAAGGTCACCTCCATGGGCAGCTGGTGCTGCCCAGGCTCCCGGCTAAGGCAGCTGGTACTTTATTTGGATAGTCCCCTGTGGACTTGCAGATAGATGACCACGGGAAAAAGAGGTCACCAGCAGATTGAAAGAATCCCTAATGCTAAGTGCATAGGTCGCATGCTTCTATTCTACAATTGCTGCCTAACCAATACTCTTGATGTTGGGCAGTTTACACCCAATCAAAGGCATTGCTTAAAAATAAACTAAATACTAGGCTACCTAAACTAAATTACTAAATACCTAATGAATGAAAATCCAAGGGATAAAAGTCGTCCCTTCCTAATGAATGTCATTCCACGCTTTAGCTTTTTTTTGAAATTTCGCGTTGATCTTTGCAATATAATCCAGTGTTGCGACATAAGTATTTTCAAGAAGACTGAGCATAATCTGCAATCTATAAGAATTTGTCAGCCTTCGTTTGAAAAATTCGAATTTTCCCTGAAGATCCCTAAAAACCCTAACTTTACCCCAGATTTCCCTAAATCCCTAGATTCAAAATAAGTGTCCCTAAAAGAAGTGATTTTCCCCTAAAATAGGGTAATCTCCCTAGAAGTGGAAGCCCTGATATGTATATATATATATATATATATATATATATATATATATATATATATATATATATATATATATATATATATATATATATATATATATATATATATATATATATATATATATATATATATATATATATATATATATATATATATGTATATATATATATATATATATATATATATATATATATATATATATATATATATATATATATATATATATCAAAAGAATTGGCTTATTATAATGATTAATCACAAATCTTTTTCCGCAAAATAAGTCTTTCAAAGAAAAGTAAAGTACTCCGTTGAACCAAAAATTGAGCAAAATTAGAACGAAATTATATACGAAGCATAAAAATACCACAAATCAGCATCAATAAATAAATGAAACCAAAAACCAACAGAAATTATAATAAATAACTGAGCCACGCTCAAAATTAGCAGAAATTAACATGAGTAGAGCTCACAACCCCTGTGCCTTCTCAAGGCCAGAACATAATTTGTACTTAACTGAAAAAAATAATTTACATGTTTTTACTTTTATAGCTTCAAAAATTATGAATATTTTTATTGGAATAAATGTGAGCATATCTATATTAAACTGACCATGTATATTCATTTTGTTTTGGTAAAGTGCAAATTATGTTCTGGCCTTGAAAAGGCATTGGGGTTATGAGGCCTACTCATTTTATTTCTGCTCAATTGAATTTGACTCGGCTATTTGAAATAATTTATGTTTGTTTTGGGTTTCATTTATTTATTGATGCTGATTTATGGTAGTTTTACGCTTGTTAGATTTTTTTATTCTATTTTGGTTATTTTGGTTTAATGGAATTCTTTATTTTTCTTTGATAAACTTATTTTGTTGAATTTTTTTAGATTAATTTCTGTTCATTCTATTTTTACATAGTCTGTTTCAGGGGAAAAATTATTTAGATCTTTTCGGTTTTTTCTTTAAGAATTTATAGTTTGGTCTGCTATTTGTTTGCTAGAGAACCTTTTTCACCAATTTTAACAACATACATCCTTTTGAAAATCTTGCAACAAATAATAGTGTTTAATTAAGTTGTATACCTTCTCTAGTGAACCTGAAAAATAAACTTGTACCATTCCCAAAAAAAATCTATCTATGCTCTTGGGCAACCTGGATACAATTACGCACTTTAGTTTTAGTTAAATTTTATGAGAAGAACTAGTAATAAAAGTAGCCTCAAAGTTTCGAACTTAATACCCTCAGTTTTTGTTGAGTCCTGATATGTCTTATTGGCAACCAGCATAAACACAGTGCATTTTAATATAAACTTAAAGCAAAATATAGTTTTTAAGCATAATGGGCCAATTTTGTAACTGTGTGTGTGTGTGGGGGGGGGGGGCGACCTACGCCATAGCCTTAGAGAAATGGTTACTAGACTGTTCTGTAATACTGAGCTAAATGGCTGTCATAAAATTTTGATTGGAAGTGTTTGGAAAATCTGACTTCCAAATTATAAGGAAGGCTGATTGTCATTTAATAATTTTTGAATCTTAAATGGGGCACTAGAAATTATAATTTCCAATCAAACTAACTCTTGTAAAATGTGAGTGATATTTCTAGATAAGACAGAGAAGCACTGCCTATTATATTGCTTATTTAACCTATTAATACCTGGATGCATATTTTTTATTTTTTTTTTTTTTAGTTAAAACTCCTACTAAACGTTCCCTAACGGTTTCAACTTAATAGCATTAGTTTCATTACAGTATTTGTAGAAGTAGTACTAAAAGTATACACATAATGTCTACCGGCTAATTCAAAATCCACCACAACTTACCCTGAAAGTTCTAATTGAATAATTTAAGCCATTAATATGTTATTGCTTTGTCATCCTTTTGACTTTCTACATAATCACATTTCGTTTTGATTTAAATTGACATCCGCCGAAATATTCCTTTAAAGCTTTACCTTAATATCCTTAGCTTTTGTAGTAGCAATAGTTGTAGTAACAGTAGTAACATTAGATGCAGTATGCACATAGCACCTTTTCGTGTGTTGAACATCCCTTTCAACATACAGTGAAAGTTTCAGCTTAATACCCTCAATCGTTCCTGAAGCATTGTTGATACGTCCTCTTGACAACCTATGTAGGCATAGTGTGTCTCTATTTAGCTTAATACAGCTTCAGCATTACCAAAAATTTTAGCCCTAATACCTTTAACTTTAGAAGCAGTAGCAGTAGTAGCACTAGTAGTTATAGTTGTAGCAATAGTAGTAGTAGCATTAGAAATAAAAGTAATAGGCTCAGTTTTATTACCAGTAGTATTCCAAAAAGCTTCATATGCACCCTGGAAATAACTTACAGTCCTTTCTCTAGGGCTCTAGGGGGTTCTGTCAACCATGGAGGCATTGTTATGCATTCTTTGGACTATTTTGAACAAATGAGCTATTTCACAGTTTTAATCAGATATTATGGTGAAAATAGGGGTGGTTGAAGGGGGCTAGCTTTCTCGATCACATTTGCCTCTTAAAAATTTAATTTTATTTGTGTTGGGTTTCATTTATTCTTTAATAGTAATTCCTGGTCGTTTCGATTTTGAATTATTATAGTGTTTTGTTTCTTGTAGTTTTAAGCTTAATATGGCCTTTACTTTACTTTGAAAAACTTTTCTTCGGTTTTGTTTTAATTAACTACAATAAACACCAGAAAGTTTGGGCACCTTTTGAAGGTGCACCATTGGGCACCTTTGCTGAAATTATCTACCTTTTTCGAAGAAAAATCCTGCTAGACAATTTGATCCCTGCTGAAAATTTCCCTCTGACAATTCCCTCATGAAATTCTCTCCATATGTAAATTTGGGTGTCCAGAGATAAATAAAGACAATTGAAAAGAATTTTGTGCATGAATTCAGAATAGTCTTCACAGAGCCTTTCCTCCCCACTGGAAATTCTCCCCTAGGAAATTCCTCTCCCATCAGTGAATTCCATTGCAAAAAATGTCCGTATGCTGCCCAATAATAAATATCATCAGTAAACAATGGAAAAATTGCAAAGCTTACAGCCCTTTCTCTTTTGGTTCAGGGTGGTCATGTTATATGCAGAGTTGTAGTTGTTGGACCTTTCAATTATGATGAACCTAATGGCAATCTCAAAATTTCACAAGGATGTGTTTTGGGAAAAAGGCACCACGGGAAGGGGGCTTGCTGCCCTCCATTCTGTTTGTTACTTAATAGTGCAATTAAAATTAAATTGTTTCTTCAAATGAGCTATCTCTCGGTGTTCTAGGACCCTTGGCTCAATACGATCATCCTTGGGGAAAACAAAAAGACAACAAACAGCATGCACTCTTCATCTTGGTTGGACAAAAACTGCACAATTCTAATTTTTTATAAGTGATAACTTCAAATCTTCACAGCATGAATGTTGTGTAGTTAGGGAGGGGGCAGATACCACAAAGGATGCATTTTAACACATAACAATCCTAACTGTCACTGGACCCCCAGATAAATACAGAATTAGTTCTAACGAAGAGGGAAGGATGCAGGAATTAATGCCTCTTGGTTTCCAAAAATATATCTGGTCTACGTTGTTATTATGAAAGTAAAGAGTAACTTTAAGCCCAAAAATGAGCAGAGTTCATTTTGAATAGGTGGGGAAATTTTGCATCCTCATCCATGTTCCTCTCGCGGTCGTAGAAACTTCAAAGAATGGTCATTCAAGCAAAAACTATCTTTTCTAGTCCTGGTTTTTAAAGTCGAAAGTGATTGGAGACCAGCCAGCCCCTTTCATAGAACAGTGTTAATATCTACCCTTTGAGGTATATCCTTTGTATTTCCTCTATGGCTGCTCATTTTTGTGCGTTTGCTAGTTTTAATAGTCAAAAGAAACTGGAGGGCAAGCAGTTCTCATCCCTTGTCACTTCTTGCTAACCTACCCCAAAAGATATTCGACCAAATTTTGAGACTACCATTTTGCTAATCAAAGTTCAAAGGTCCATTAGCTATACATTTGCTTATGATATAACCCCCTATAGCGCCTGAGGTAAGGGCTGTAAGTGTAACAATTTGTAAATTATTGCATATGGGTAAGTTATTTGGCAGGGGTGGGCATTTTTCATCCTGGTATTCCTAAAAGGCTGTGGACATTAAGACTTTGCTTTCAGGGAATACCAAGTTAAACCAAAACCTACTAAGTGAATACAAGCTATCACAAGGACGTTTCTAAGGAATGGCTTAGGGTAATAAGTTAAAAATTTTAGGAAATCATGAACTAACCTAAAGGCTCTAGGTTAATACTTCTGCTAAAAAAAATTATTACTATCATTTCTACTACACCAATTGCTACTAATGCTGCTACTACTAGTACTACTACTATTGATACTACAATTGCTACCATCTTGATACTATTTCCAATGCTAAGAATTAAATTGAAACTTATAGAGTATGTTATGGGGGACACCAAAAGACATTTTGAGCACACTACTACTATTACCTCTTCTTCGGCTACTGCTACTAAGACTATTACTGATACTGCTGCTGCTATAAATACTTGGGCCAAGGGTATTGAAGCAAAACTTCAGGCATATTAATGGATGCACAATTAAATAATTAACACAATATGTGCACGCAACGATTTTATTTTCACGCATGAATATTTCAAAACTAAGTGATTTCACACTATAGGACGCTATGAAACCAGAGGCTGAAGCGGAAAAAAAAAACTGAAATTAGGTTAACCTTCGAATGAGATAACATCTATATTTAAGAGTATTTATCGGATTCAAAATTGACGAACAATAATTCTTAATTCAAAAGTGAATATAATGAATAAAACCATCTTAACGGATGACATGAGAGCAATCATCAACTACGTGAAGGAAATTATCGCTCCTGTGAAAACCTTAGCAAATCCTGAAATATTGCAAATACATCGTTTTCACAACCTAGATAGACATAGTGTCTTTTGATTAACTTAATATCCTGTCGACCTGTCTTTAAAGTTTCAAGAAGATCCCTAGAAGTTCGGATATGTCCTTTTGACAATCTTAGACGCAAATTGGGTCGTCAAATTTATTTGAGCGTTCCAACCAATATATTATGGAATTTCCAACGAAATACCTTTGTTCTTTCCCAGAACGTTGGATAAAAGTCATTTTCACAACCTGGATGCTATAATGTTTTATGAATTA
The DNA here is from genome assembly GCF_032884065.1 of Artemia franciscana. Classification (NCBI taxonomy): domain Eukaryota; kingdom Metazoa; phylum Arthropoda; class Branchiopoda; order Anostraca; family Artemiidae; genus Artemia; species Artemia franciscana. The sequence goes on along the minus strand of NW_027062727.1, from coordinate 107,644 downwards.
TTTTAGAAAATTCAGCTTATCTATTTTCTTGATCAGAAATAGATCTTGCTTATAGTTTATTCCATGAATAGATATTTTCTTATTTAAATATATACTTCTCAAATAAGGGAGTGTAATAAAATCATCTCATCAATTAGAGAGATGTGTATTTAATTCCATAAGCGTTTGATATTTGTATCAAAATGTATTTAGCTATTAGTTTTTTCACCAAAATTCTCAAATAGTGCTGTAATTGCTTTAAAATTCCAATTAATAGCCAAGAAAACGTTCGAGAATGGGGAGCAGTACAGAGGACATGGTGTATATATTAAGGTGGAGGGATCAAAAGAGTAGGAAAATAGTAATTAAATGAGCATAATAATTCCGTAGGATCAACTGAGGAGGAGGAATAATTCTTCCATGAATCTTATGATAATATATCTAGGTTTTTTGTTTGACAGTAGGGAGATCCAATCTGGAATTGGCTAGAAAAAGTTTAAACTAACACATCCGGCTTGTAATATGTCTATTTTAACAATTATTCTCAAAAACTAAGTTTATTGTCTTACGAAGATTAATTATGTTATCACAACACTAAAAGTGATAGGTACTGTATGGTGGGAGTTTGTAGATGAGTTTTACAGTTTAGTTTAACTTGAGACTGATCTGATGGGTTCTGAATGTTGAGTGGGGAATCTTTTACATAAAAACTTTAGTCTGGAAGGGTCCTGGCCTCTGAGATACCTAGTACGTATACTAAAATAGCTCAGTTTCAATGTTTCGAATCATTTGAACATTCATTCAGATTGTTTGTTAGCATGGTCCCATCCTTTTTATGTAGGTTCATGTCGTAACACTGGCCTCTAGATGGCGATGTTACAGTCTTTTTACTTATGAAGCGTGCACTAAAACCTTAGATTCCTGTTCAACTTTAAATAGGTTTCCAGACGTTAGGACTGAAGGATAAGCTATTTATCTCTCTCTACGCTGGATCCCCAGCATGAGCAATAAGTAAAGAAATTCAGGTGCTACTATTGTACTACCGTTTCAATCAGTATCTCTACTGTCTTTTTGATATAATTCAATATTTTCCGAAACAATATCAACAATAAACTCCTAAATAATTTAAAATTAAAGAGACATAAGTAAACCTTCAAAACATCTATTTATAAATTAAGGAAAGGGTTTATTCGTAGCACTAAGATCGTTTTCCTATCCTAGACTATGCCTGAATCCTCCTGGTTATCCCGGCTATGGTCCAGATCCTCAGCAAAGCAAACTAAGGACACGTCAAGTGTGAGGTATAAGCAATGTCTTTTTATTCGTTTTTAGTTTACAGGTATTTGCGTAGTACTTTTTCTGAAATTCCAATTCAACAATAGTTTCACCTGAGAGTTAAAAAGATGAAATAGTATAAGAAAAAATAATTATGAAATTAATATTCTATGTATCACTGGTGATTAAAAAAATGCATAAATTAATGAACGCAGCTAAAGTCTTATTCCCAAGAAATTACTAACTGAAAAATAATTTAAAATAAAATAGAAATAACATCGGTTAAACATATTTTCAAATAGAACAAATAGTACTACCATCTACCTTGATATTACTGGATAGCATATTGTATCTTTAAATTACACTTTGTGTGTTTGCTTACGCATTGAATACAAATACTAGAGGCAACAAAACTGCTTTAAAATGTTTCAAAGATTAACTTAAATCACTGGCACCGCTTTCAGTACAGAGAAACCTGACAGAACAAAAATCAAACAAGCTAAACGTGTAAAATATGTAATTAAAAATATCTTTAATCCATAGGGTAGCCGTCTGTCTTTTTTGTGGGGGTTTCGGGGATTTTATTTTCTTTCTTTAATTCCTTTGGGTTTCTTAAAGTCCGAGCCTCTTAAAAATTGTATTTTTTCATTTTTTTATATTTTTTTTCTCTTGTGTTGAGTCTCTGAAAGGTGTAAATGTATTATGTTGAATTTTGTAAACGTATTTATTTGCTATTTGTTTCTCCCCTGTTTTTATTTGCCAAAGAGCCTTACGGGGGAGTCTATGTTGACGTGTTTTGATGTGAAATTATTGATTGACTGATTTAATCAACAAATTGGTTGATCAATGATTGATTGATTGCTACAAATAGACTGATTGAATAACCACAGGTAGACTGATTGGTAAAAATAATTTGAAATTATCCCCTTGCAACTTATGGATTTTATAGGTCCTAACCTTTGATCTGAGTTAAGGAGGATCAACAATTGATTTTTGTTAGAAATTGGTAGTATCTCCTCTATTCGTTTAAGCGGGGCCCTATCCCATCATTCTGAGTGGTGCCCTGTCCCTTTCGCTTAAGTAATGCAATATCCCGTGCTATTGGAGCTGCTAGTCCCTCACATCAAGCCAAAAACTTCTATAAGATTTAAAGTTTTTCTGGAAACAACATATTCTCGGTGAAACCATTCAATCTGTACCAGCACACCCATAGAATTATCTCAATTTCCGGCTGATAAGAAAAATTTTTGGAGCATTATTATCTGAGTTTCATTTGTCTAGTATGTTGTTCCATAATAGAAGTGAGTTTGAAGTGACATGATGTCTAATTAACAAAGTTGTGATATGGATATTAATGTACAATTGGATGAGATTTTTTCTCTAAAGATTGGAGCCGATTGTCGATTATTCAAAACTTGATTGTAACTACAGCCAGGTATCAAGCAGGGTAACAGCAAGGTATCATTATTCCATTACCAGGCTTGCGCATGACCACGGCCCCCACCAGGGCACTGAGTCCCCCTCCAGGGCCACACGTCCACTTCCAACGCCCCAATGACCCTCCCTCCAACTTTTTGCTTCCTCAACCATTTTGTCAATGTCTTAAAATCGTATTAAAGTAAATACAGAAATATATTCTAAGACAATTAGTGTATTGTTTCTGGGAAGCTAACCAATTGATGTTAAGTGTCGAAATATCGTAAAAGTTGATTGCGCAATCGATTTTCTCAATCGGAGTTGGACTTTTGGTAAATGCTACCGGTAGTTTGTTTCCAGACAATTTTTTTTGACATCATTCCAAGAATAATCAAACAAGTTTCCAAGAATTTCAAGTATGATGCATTAAATGATACTGCTTAATCATTCGTGTTGTCGTTGAAACAATACAACGAATACAAGCGGGCTCATTCATGATTTCCGAGAGTTTTTTTGCATGTTTCCAAGAATTTTGAGAATGATCTTATCTGGCATTCCGTAATCATTCATATTCTCGAAAAAAACAAAAAATGAATAACAGCGAGTCCAATCCTGATTTCTGAGAATTCCCTGGCATGTATCCGAAAATTTCAAGAAGGATACGTTATCTGGTTTTGTGTAATCATTCATGTTGTAGGTGAAGCAATACAACAAGTTCTGCGACAGGCCTCATATCTGGTTTTTTTAGATAACAACTGAGCCAACAACATTTTTAGCTCTATGAATCGAGCGCGAGACCTATTATTTCCTATGGTAAAAGAATGATAGGTTACTCGACTGAGCTAACATGTCATTGATGGGGTTAATTTATTAGAAATACATTCTAGGAAATGAATGTATTGTTTCTGGGAGGCTGGCACACTGGTGTTAAGCATAACTACATCTTAAAAACTCCTTTCCACAATCGATTTATTATTTGGATATTTCCAGGCACCTTTTGCGGCATCATTCCATGGATATGCATAACAAAGAGATTTAAGGTACTTTCTGGACAGACGTATTCTTTTGATGATTAATGACACTTATTTCGATTCTCAAAATTGCAATGACTACAACCGGACGGATACTATTTTTCTAATATAATGTTCCTTATCACTAATTATTGAGCTTGGATATTGATTATTGATTATCAATTATTGATAATTGATCAATGGTCATTGATTTTCAACTATCGATTATTGATTATTTATTACAGTATTACTAATGATCAATAATTGATTATCGATTATGTAGTTGATTTTTTATTTATTTTTATTATTTTTCGGAATTTAAATTTTTTTGGGACAATTTCATCGCAATGGATTTTTCTTTGCACTTAGATTTGTCTTGGAACATATAATTTTTTTGGACTTTGGGCTTATTTTTGGGCCTAGAATTTTTTTTTAACTTTAATGTTGAACCATGAAATGCACCTTTTAGAACCTAGAATTTTCTTGGACTTAGAATTTTATGAAACTAGATTTTTTTGGAACTTTTGATTTTTTTGAGTCTTCAAATTCTTTAAACTTAGATGATGTTACATGCTAGAAAGAAGCATGAATTATGGAATACACCCTGAGTACCCAAAAATTAATAGAAAAAAGCATTTAAGCATAGAACAGACTCAGCTACTTGGTTAGTTCAAAGTCTTAATTGGTGACTGAGCATCAAAAAATAATAAAACAAAAAACGCTTTTGCATAGAAGAAACTCAGCTACTTGGTAAGTTTCAATCTTCTAATTAGTGACTGAGCATCAAATATTAATGAAAAAGCACTCTTACGTACAACAAACTCAACTACTTAGTAAATTCCACGCCTTTTAACTGGTGACTGAAAATCAAAAATTAATCAAAAACACTTTTGCATAGAACAAACTAAGGTACTTGGTAAATTCCAAGTCCTTTAGTTTGTAACAGAGTATCAAAAATTAAAAAAAAAGTACTTCGGCATAGAAAAAACTTAACTACTTAGTAAATTCCTAGTCAATTTAACAGTGACTGAGCATCAAAGTTAATAAAAAAAGACCTTTGCATAGAATAAACACAGCTACTTAGTAAATTCCATACTTATAATTGGTGACTGAGTATCAAAAAACAATAAAAAGCCCTTTTGCATAAAATAAACTCGCTACTTGGTAAATCCAAGTCATTTAATTGGTGACTGAGCATTAAAAATTAATAAAAAAGCCCTTTTGCATACACCAAAATCAGCCAATTGGTAAATTCCAAGTCTTTTAATTAGTTACTGAGTATCAAAAAATAATAATATAAACACTTTTAAATAGAACAAGCTCTGCTACTTGTTAAATTCCAAGTGATTTAATGGGTGACTGAGTATCAAAAATAATATAAAAAGCACTTTTGCATGGAAAAAACTAGAATTTAAAGTCCGACTTAAGATGATATTACAGACTAGAAAGGAGCTTCAATCGAGGAATGTACCCTGAGAATAAAAATTCAACAGAAAAAGCACTTATTTCATAGAACAAATTCAAATTGTTTTAATTGTTGAGGGAATCGAAAATTCATAAAAAATCAATTTTTCGTAGAACAAATTCAACCCCTTGGTAAATTCCAAATCTTTTAATTGATAACTGAGTATCAAAAATTAAAAACAGCACAATTGCATATAATAAACTCAGCTACTTGGTAAATCCAAGTATAAATATTGGTGACTGATTATCATGAATTAATAGAAAAGCCCTTTTGCGTAGCACAAACTCAACTACTTGGTACATTCTAAGTATTTCAATTGATCATCGACTATCAAAAAGTAACAAACAAACATTTTTGCATAGAACAAACTGGACTACTTGGTAAATCCCATTTCTTTTAATTGGTGACTGAGTATCAAACATTAATAAAATAGTACTTTTGCTTAGAACAAACTGAGCTAATCGGTAAATTCCAACTCTTTTAAATGGTGTCTGAGTATCAAAAATTTTAAAAAAGCCCTTTCACTTAAAAAAAAGTCAGCTTCTTAGTATTTTCATAGGTGACTGAGTATCATAAATTAATAAAAAAAAAGTACATTTGCATAGGAAAAAATCGGTTACTTGGTAAATTCCAACTCTTTTATTTGGTGACTGACTATCGAACACTAATAAAAAAGCACTTTTGCTTAGAACAAACTTAGCTAGTTTGTAAATTCCAACTCTTTTAATTTGTGTCTGAGTATAAAAATTGATAAAAAATTAGCACATTTACTTAGAACAAACTCAGCTGCTTGGTAAGTTCCAAGTCTTTTAGTTGGTGTCTGAGTATCGAAAACTAATAAAAAAAAACTTTTTCATAGAACAATATCAGCTACTTGGTAAATTCCAAGTCTTTTTGCTCGCAAGGAGGCTTCAGGATCTCTGAGTCTGTTTAGTATGGTTAAGGACACGTGGAGGGAGGAAGTTTATTTTATGTTGGGGTTGAAAGGGCAAGAAATAAAAAGGATTCTGAACTTAAGGGGAGGTTTGATTAATATTGGGGAAAGAGAGATGGAATATAAGGGGTCATGGTGCTAGCCCTGTCTCTTATCCAATATGTGGGGAAGATTCTTCTCTCTGTGAGTAAGTGATTATTTAATTTTTTTGCTCTTCTCTGAGTAAGTGACTCGTTTATTTTCCCCCTTTTTTACAGGCCAAAGAACCTTTGGGGGAATAGTAAAAAATGTAATATTGTATGTGTGTTTCGTGATGAATAAATCTTATCTTATGATGAGTATATTTTTAATATTTGGGGATTTGTAAGTTAGTAACTTACAAATCCCCAAATACAAACTAATACAAACTACAAACTAATACAAATACAAACTAAGTTTACTAAGTTAGGTCTAATATAAGCAACCCCTGGAAAGGGCACATATCAAGCTTATCAGATACCCTGGTAAGCAATTTAAAGTGTTTTCCTCTTGACAGTGTTTGCCGACAGAACAAAGTTTGAGAATTTAGAGTTTTCTGCTTGCTGTTCTGCGAACTCTTAAGTAAGTAAGTAAATATTGCAATCTCCAGATTTTGGGTGTTAAGTAATTGGCTTTCCAGAATTCGTTACAGATGAATAAATTAAAGCATGGTTAATCATTTGCCAAAATTAAACCGATTACACTTAATCATGGAAGTATGGTAAAGTGTCTTCTTCTTTTGTCTTTGACCGTATGACAATGCATGAACAACTTTCATAAGCGATTCCAAATTGTCGAGCTTAATTTATTTTTAATATTTTTTTTTACTATTTTATTTAAATTAATGAAAAGTCGTTTTCAGATTTGTACCTTCTCCTTTATCGGCTAATAATCTTTCATTTTATTTTGAAGTGCCAAGCTAATTTGCGTAGAACCATGTAGGAAGAAAGTTAAGTGTGGCCATTACTGCCCAAATTTGTGTGGTGACCCTTGCATAATGCCATCTGACTGCCTTATATGCTACAAAATCAAAGAAGAAAAGGATAAATCAGAAAAAGGTAATGTAGCAATATTTGATTTTTCTTATTTAGTTGTTTCACTTCGAAAAATTACAATAATATTTCCAGAATTTTAATCTAAATAAAAATAAAATTGGAAAACGATTTTCCTGTGAAACTAAGTTTAAAAGTAAAGTTGTTCTTATCAGAAAAGTATTACACTTTTGATGTTTTTTATACCGAAAACATAAAAAGGGAAGGAGACAAAAGTCTTCGCCAATAACTCCCCTTCATGGCGGGTGACCTTCGGTAACCTTGCAAAACAGTCAGATTACCTAACGTACCGAATTTAGGATTTAAAACAAATTGTTTTTATTGTAGAAGGTATGGTGTTGTCGGAAATTTCTAGAGACCTGCCTTGTTTAAGGTGCGATAATTGAGGTGTTTCTGCCATAGGTGGACCAACATTGTGACATGTTTGCAGTGTCAGCAGTAGTAAAACAGAAAAAAAGAAGGAAATTTCTTTATTAAAATGTTTTTGCAAAAGCTGAAAAAGTTTTAATCCGTAATTATGAAGATGTGTCATCTAAGTCAGTGTGTCTCCAAAGAAAATCATCAAAAACGTACTTAAAATTTTGTGCTGTATTATTTTATTTATTTCTATTGTTTAGCTGATGCAGGTGATTTTTCTTTCATTTTTAAGGTTTGCTAAGCGGTATTTCCCTTGCAGCCCTTGGTAGACTCGACCTATATTTTTGTGGTTTGTTTATTGATTTTTTTTCATGATCACAAAAAGTTTTCATGCCGTGCTTTTCCAAAATCTGGTTTCACACTATCGTTCAAGTGATTGTTATATATATATTTTTTTCTTGATTTCTTTTTCTAGCTTTCTGTTCTTCTTGGCCTCTGCCTCTCTCTCCTTCTTTTATTGCTCTCTCTCTTTTTTACTTTCAGTCTATTTACTCCATCGTTTCTTTTTGTCAATTAGACAAAGGTATGTTGAGATAGATGTAGGTAGCTAGATCGACCTAGCTAAGTAAACTTAGTTAAGTAGGTAAAATTGTGAATATCTGAGCTTTACTTTTTCTTGCTTCAGTTAATTTATTCTTTCAACTCTTCTTCACTCTTTTCTTTTTTTACTCTTTTAATTTTTTGTTCGATGAATTTTGAATATTTCCATTTTTGGTTCCGTAGGTACTCTGTTTTATTATTTGTTCAAGTTTGTTCGTGATTTTTTAAATTGTGCTTGCCATTTTTTTTTTTTTTTTTATATTGCTCGTGGGTTTGGGATCTTTCAGGTTTTCTAAGAAATTATAAATTGTATATATTTAAGATGGAAAAATGTTCTTGTTCTGTTTTTACTTGAAGTTTCTTCAAGTAAATTTGTGTTTCTCAGAACCTTGTTTTCGTAATTTTGTCTTTATTAAGTTTTTTCTGTCGTGTCTCTGACTTTTTAAAAGTTCTTTTCACGTGTTTTTTTTTAAGGTTTAGTTTGTGTCTTTGGAGCTTGTTCGAGTCTTCTCTCGTTTTTCTGGTGTATATGCTGAATTTTTCGCTGCTGAGTTTGCTTTATTGAAATGTGTGGGTTACATTTCAAAATTTTCTGGGGGATTTTCTTTGAGAAGCGCAGGCTTCATACCTTTTTAAAATAATTTAAAATTTATACCTTTTTTAAAATACTTTTTTAACATACTTTAAAAATACCTTCTTAAAATACTTTGTAAAAGTTCTTTTCATGTGTTTTTTTTTCTGAAGGTTTAGTTTGTGTCTTTGGAGCTTGTTTGAGTCTCACTCAATTCAAATTTCACGATTTTCTGGGGATTTTCTTTGAGAAGTGCAGGCTTCATGCTATGTGGTTTTCTTTTTCTCTTGCTAAGTTTCCTGTACTGATCTGAGAGGCTTTATTAATGCTTGAAAACCCTTCACAATTATTCTCGGTCAACCGGCTCAAATGCTTTTCTAAAGCCAATGAATAGTAGATACAGCTAGTTCTACTAATTTGATTACCCAATAAGCATTCGCAATAAGAAAATCAAATCAGAGCATGATCAAACGTTTTTAAAACCATTTTGCCCTTCTTGCATATACTTATATAGTGGATGTCGTAACCGGTACAATATAGTTGAAGCCAATAGGTTGCATGGCACTGGCTTAAGAGTTACACCTTTTCAGCTAATGCAAAGTATAGTATTTCCATTCTGGAAAGTTTTTCCAATATTCTCTTGGTCTATTCACGTGGAGCCATCCATACTCTATATCTGGTTTATATATAGATATCCGGATATTCTATATCTGGTATTGGTCATATTCTATATCTTAGGGAAAAGGCTGATTACACAGACACATAATTTCATACTGAATACTTAAGCATTTCTGCAGTGATTTCATCTATACATCTAGAGTTCTTCTATATTTTAGCTATTTTGCTACACATATGGTCTCGGTAGTGTCCGACGAGTACTTATATATATTAAGCCGCAAATAGAGAATATAAGGTACATTTTCTTGGTCAATAGATCTCGACCTATTTGACAGCCATAGGCAGCGCAATAGCGCTGCCTAAGTAAAGAGCGATGTGGGCACATTGTATTGTTTATTTATTTTTTTGCTTTGTTTTATACCAGGACACTTGATATCAAAGGAGTTGTCATGTGAACTTCAAAAAGGGCTCATTTAATCGGAAATAGGAAGGGCTTGTTTCTTTGTTAGTAGTCAAAAGTGATTGAAGGGCAACTAACCCCCCTCCCAAGCCCACCATTACCCCAAACACATCCAATAAAAAATTTTTTATAGCCAATTTGTTCAACGTAGTCGAAAGGTCTGCAAAATTATGTATTTGAGGATGACAGCCCCCCTGCAGCCCTCAGGAGAAGGGTTGTAAGTTATGCCCTGGGGGCATGTAAGGTTTATATAGAAAGGGTGATCGTATAAACTTTGGAGCGAGCTTATTGGATTGATGATCAGAAGTTTTAGTGCATTTTATTAGATTCAGAGAGATGGCAGGGAGGATATCCTTCCTCACACCTCGTATTTTCCTGAAATGCGGCTGATAGAAATTTTGAGATGGCCATTTTTGGTCGTAGAAGCTTCGAAAAAGGCTCATTCGATTGGAAATCGGAAGGGTTAGTGCCCTTTTTACTATTTGAAAATGATTGAAGGGCAACTAACCCCCATACCCATTATTATCCTAAACACATCCAATCAAAGTTTTGAGATAGCCATTTTGCTCAACGTAAATGAAAGGTCTGGAAATTATGTTTTTGAGGATGATAACCCCTCCACCTCCCCCAGAGCCTTCAAGGCAAGGGTTGTACGCTATTCCCTGGGGGCAAATAAGGTAAATATAGAAAGGGCGATCATATGCACTTCGAGGGAGGGGGGTGGGAGGGCTCATTGGACTGGTAATTAGAAATTATAGTGTCCATTTTAAAACTCAGGGTGATTGGGAGGTGGATACCCCTCCCCCCTCCACGCCTCTTTTTTTCGCGAAATGAGTCCGATAGAAATTTTGGGATGGCCATTTGTTGTGGTAGAAACTTCGGAAACAGCTCCTTTGATTAGAAATTGAACGGGCTAGTGCCCTTCTTAATAATCAAAAATGATTGGAGGGCAACTATCCCCTCCTCCCACATCCACCATTACCCCAAACATATCCAATCCAAATTTTAAGCTAGGCATTTTGTTCAACGTAATTGAAAGGTCCAGAAATTATGACTTTGAGAATGACAATCCACCCTCCCCCCCCCCAGAGTCCTTAGGGCGAAGGTTTTAAGTTATGCCCTGGGGGCATATAAGGTTTATATAGAAAGGATAATCGTATACACTTCAGAAAATACTACATATAAATAATACTACTACTGTGACTACTATTAAAACTACGCCTAAGGGCAGGAAGGTGACATTTTCAAGAAATTTAGAGGGGAAGACTAATTGAATGAGAGCACACTCTCTGTATGAAGGTTGTCAGAAGGATGTAACAGCAATATCTTAGAAACAGTTTGGTGCGTGAAGTTGAAACTAACAGGGCTTGTTGTGAGGGATATCGAACATCCTAATGCTGCTGCTTCTACTCATACTACTCCGGATGTTGCTAGCTGCTACTGCTACTAAATCTTAGGCTACTAAAATTGGTACTACAGCTACTATTCATACTATTGCTATTAAAACTAAGGCTATGAAGGTGAAAAATGTAGGATATATAGAATTTGTATGGAACTAAATCGAAACGCACTATGCTCACTTAGGCTGTCAAGCAGACTTATCAAAAATGCTTCAGAAGTGATTCATGGTATTTATTAAGCTGCAACTTTCAGCATGTGTTGAAGGAGTTATCAAGGAAACCAAAGGTGCTATGTGCATACTGCTACTAATGCTGCATCAACTATTGTTACTGCACAAACTAAGGGTTGCAATGTGAAGCTTTTAAGGAATATTTGGGCGGATTTTGAACTAAATAAAAATAAACTATGAGCATGTGGACTTTCAAAAAGGCGACAAAGCAATATCTGAAGAACAACTTTTATTAGTAATATAGACCTTTAAGGGTAAGCTGTGGTGGATTTTGAACTAGCCAGAAGGCACTCTATATACACTTTTATTACTACCACCGCTGTCAATGTAACTAATGACGATTAAGGTATTAATATGAAACTTTTAGGGAATGCTTAGGAGTTTCAATTAAAAGAAAACACTGTATGCATGCAGGTTTTCAGAACGGCATATAAGCAATATCATAGGCAGCACCACTTTATAATAGCTAGAAATATCATTGAAACTTTTAAAGGGACTAATTCAATTCAATATTAAAAGTTCTGGTGCCAGTTTTAAGAGTAAAAGGAAATTGGAGGATAAACAGCTCTTCTCTCAAGCCCATTCATTTTTCAAACGCATCCAGTCAAAATTTTGAGGCAGCCATTTTGTTCACCATAGTAGAACGGTCCAGCAACTCTGTTTTTAGGTATATAAGGCATGTCAACCCTCCTCCCACAATTATGCAATTAGCCCATTATACTTTAAAACTAAAAGTTGCTTGAAATAAATTTAAAGGCATTGTATTTATGGTTGCCAATAAGAAACCTCAGCAATATATTGACAACGACTGAGGGTGTTAAGTTGAAACATTTGGGGATATCATTATTACTACTTCTGCTCTTACTACTTAAAAAAATTAAAAGAGTGTAAGTGTATCCAGATTGTCAAATATCTTAGACAGAATCTTTTGAGGATGATTTTAAGTTTTATTTCTTAGGTCAACTTCAGAAGCTATTAAATTTATTTAAAAAATACTGTTTGTGTCAGGATTAAAAATTGTTGTACAAGTTTCTCCAACATATAATGGCAACCTATACTGTGGATTCTTATAGAAAAAAGGTGAAAAGATATAAAATATTATTTTTTACATGAAAAAGGCAAGCTCAATAAAAAACGAACAGAAATTAATTAAAAGAACATTTTCCGAAAAACAAGTTTTTCAAAGAAAAGTAAAGATCTTCATCAAGTTAAGAATGAAAAAAAATAAAGTCAAATAATCTTCGAATCATAAAACTACCACACATCACTATCAATAAATAAATGAATTTCAAAACGAACAGAAATTACAATAAATAGCCGAAACAAACTAAAACGAGCAAAAATTAACATGATTAGGGCTGATAACCCCAATACCTTCTCAAGACCAGAATACAATTTGCGCTATACAGAAAACAAAGTACGATTGAAATATTTTCACTTCCCTTACTTTCATAAATAAAAAATTCATAAAAAATAAATTTAAAAAAAACAATTGGCTTGACGGTTAGTTAAAATTTTCAGAAAACCAAGCTAAATGTGAAATTTGAAATTTGGGGAGAAATATATATTGAAGTTAATAAAAGGTAGTCATTCAAATATTATTAGAGCACTGAAAAAGGTATAGGGGTATTCTAAAATTTTTAAAAATGAGGACAGAGATAGGTTAAGAAGTATATACAAATTTCAGAAAATATGGTAAAATCCAAGTTTAGGAGCACCGTTTGAAAAATTGGCTTGACATCAATAAAAAGGAAGTTTTTTTTCAATATTAGTTAAGGACGTCAGAAGGTACAGAGTCTAACGTAATTTTCAAAGAATAAGGAAAACGTTAAAGCTATGAATGTAATTTGGGGGAAAATAGGGTTAATATTAATAGATAGGAAGTGTTTTGATTATTATTGAGGGACAAAGGAAGGTATGGGTTTGTATCTAAATTTCAGAAAATGTGAAAAAGATCAGAGTTAGGAGACTAATTTATGTAAATTAGGGTTGAAATTCATAACGACATAAAATCATAAAGACATAAAATTTACAAAAAAAAAATACAAAACAAAAGGTTTTAAACATTATTGAGGGACGGTGGAAGCCATAGGGAACCACTTCAAACTTCAATGTATATGTTCTTAAATTTAGGGAATTAATTACAAAAGAATAAAAATATTTTAATTTGTGGGCATGGGGCTTTCTAGGGCGGGGCCATCAAAATTGATGCTAAAATCAGGATATTCATTTTATATTTGTATGAAACTTGCATCCATTTGCACTATTGAACTCAAATGTAATGTGAAATATAGGCGAAAAATGCTATATAGACGAAACGCCTGCCATAGGGCCAAAAAATTATATATATATAAAACCTTTTCTGAATCTCTTCAAACTTCAAACAATATAAAGTAGGCTTAGAGGAATAATTTGAAAAGAAATAAAAAATGATTACAGTTGGTGATTATTGGGTTTCTCGAAGGTGGACTGGTTTATCGATTCGGTTCATCTTGTATTTTAGAACTCTAAATAGCAACCTTTGTTTATTCATTACGCAGACTGTAAAACCTAGTTCATATAAAGTAAAGTTTGGTGATAAAATGACAGAAGTACTAGCACCAATTATTGAACAGTTGGTGGTAAACAAACTGAAGGTAAGAAGCGCCACAACTCAATAGTAACCGAATCTCTAAAAAATGGAATTCTAATATAAATAGATAAACCAAAGAATTTGGCTTCTTATTCCACATATATAAGACTCATTAGGTTTAGTGTTAACCGTCAAAAGCTACGAGCCTGAGAAAATGTATCTGATTTCCAAAAAAGGGAGGGAACACCCACTAAAAGCCAAGAAATCTTATTGAAAATCACACCATCACGTTCAGCGTATCCGAGAACTCTATTGTAGAAGTTCAAAACTCCCTTCTGCAAAAATGTGGAATTTCACGGATGATCACAAAAGATCACGAATGGGTATTTTTTTTCCAGGGGTGATTGCATCAAACCAATAGTCCTAGAGTACTGACAAAGAACTCATTCAAACGGAAATTATAAGTTCTAGTGTCCTTTTTAAGTGACCAAAGAGAATGGAGGGTAACTAGCCCTTCTCCCATCCCCCTTTTTCCTCAAAGTTATCTGATCCAAATTTTCAAAATTTTAAGATAGCCATTTTGTTTAGCATATTTGGAAAGCCTAGTAGCTATGCCTTTGCGGATAGCATAATCCTCCACAGCCCATGAGGAAAGGTCTGTAAGTAATGAAATTTACCCATTTTTATGTAAAGTATTTTTTTATTGAGAAGTATACAGACATTTTTTTTCAAAGGGAGGGGATATTTCTGCTTTGGAAATTTTCCATGGTAAGAATAATCAGTAGGGTGGGAATTTATTTGGAGGTAGGGGGTGAAATTTTCAGGGAAAATTTTACACTGGTTGAATGTGCCAGGAATGTCTGTGCGAAATTTTTTTTATTCGTCTTACATTCTCTTTGCCGACTCGAATTCACATGCGGGAATATTAAAGATAAATGTCCGGAGAAAATTCTTACCGAGTTTTAACTGTCTTTCCGTAGGTGGTTGAAGATTTTCCCCTGGAGAAATTCTTCTTGTGGTAGAATTTCCACAGAATAAATTTTCTAGAGGAAATTTTCTGCAGAAGCAACCTCTTGCTAGGGACTGGATATCGGGGAGGGGGGTTTAAATGTGAGAAAATTTGTCCTCAAAGGAGGGATCCGATATAAAATCTTTAATTATGTGCTTCCACCTTCATTGGAAATTTGTTTTACATTTGGACAAGATTAAAGACTTTGGATGAACTTTGTCAATGAACTCTTTCTGAGAATAATCTAGTGAAAAATCTAGAAGTTCATTATTTTGTGAATGACCCGAAAGGTTATTTAATTTGTTGTGCATAAATATGCTAGTTTGAATTTTATTATTCTAAAATCAAACAGTTTATGGTAATAAACTATAAGTAAGAAGTGACCCAGCTCAATAGTAACTGAAACTCTAAAAAGCGGAATTTTGATACAAATAAATACACTAGAAGAATTGGATTTCTATGCTGATTGAAAATATTTAACTTTCATCAAATTTAGTCCTACCCATCCAAAATTACGAGCCTGAGAAAATTTCCCTTATTTTCGAAACAAAAGAGGAAATATCCCCTAAAAGTCACAGAATCTTGATGAAAATCATACTCCCAGATTCAGTGTATCAGAGAATCCCACTGTAGAGGTTTCAAGCTCCATCTGCACAAAAGGGGAATTTTGTATTTTTTGCCAGAAGAAAGATCAAAGATGCGTGTTTATTTGTTTTTATTTCCCAGGGGTGATCGTATCGACTCAGTGGTCCTAGAATGTCACAAGAGTGCTCGTTCGAACGTAAATTAAAGGTTCTATTAACCTTTTAATAGAGGAGGAATAATAGGAGGGGGCAACTAGGCCCCCTCCTATGCTCATTTTTTCCCAAAGTCACTGGATCAAAATTTTGAGATAGCCATTTTGTTCAGCATAGTCGAAAAAATCTAATAAACATGTTTTTGAAGAGGACTTAATCGCCCATATTATCCGGGGGGAGGGCCGGAAGTTAGGAATTTGCCCATTGTTTACATATAGTATTGATTATTGGGAAGTATAGATAAAATTTCAAGGGAAATTTTCGAGTGAGGGGTCGGGGAGAGGGTTAGCTGGGAAGATCTTTCCATGGAGGAATTTTTCATGGAGGAAGATAATTTCCATGAGGGGGGCGCTGGATTTCAAAGTATTATTAAAAAAAACTATCAGAAATTAAATTTAAAAAAACAAGTTTTTTCAACTGAAAGTAAGGAGCAACATTAAAACTAAAAACCAACAGAAATTATTACGTGTACGAGAGGGTTCGCCCCCTCGTTAATATCTTGCTCTGTTCACTAAAGTATTTTTAGTAATTTTAAAAGAGCTATTTATTATAATCAAACGGCTTTTGGGATTCAGGGGGCATTCTTAAAGCATTGGAACGAAATTCGAACTTTAGCGTAAAGAGCGAGGTATTGACGAGGGGGCAAACCCTTTCATATTACGTATATGAGGAAGTTTCTTCCCCTCGTCAGTACCCCGCTCTTTGCATTAAAGTTAAAATTTTGTTAAATAATGACCGATATAAACAATAATTTGTTTGTATTATTTTTCTGCCAATCTTTGCATTTAATATAATATTAAGCACCTTCTTAACCATGAATTATATGTGATAATAAACCAAAGATATTGTATATTTTCGGCTTGTGGTTGTTATTAAATAATAATAATAAAAAAAAAACAAAAAAAACACATTTTTCCCAATTGAAGTAAGGAACAATATTAAAATTTAAAACGGACAGAAATTACTGCGTATAGGAGGAGATTGCCCCCTTTGAAATACCTCACTCTTTACGCTAATGTTTTACTTTTTGTTCCAAAACGAAAGTAAAACAGTTCAAAATAGGGATGATACCTTTTTATTGACAGTGAATAGATATAAAATTATTTAACTGGATATTTCGAACACATATACAGTGTTCATCATCAGCAGTAAAACTTCTTGATGACAAAACTTGATGTACAAAAATAGGATTCTATAAGGAATCTCGCTGTATTACACCTTTTTCTTTCCGGTCCCTGAAAAGAAAACTTATGTTTCCACTGTTTAAGCTAAAATCTATAGCTGCCTTTTTCTCTTTTCACTTTTTTAAATTTGAATCTATTTCTGAATAGGGGTTGAGTTTTTTTTTTTAACAGTAGAAACAGACAGAATAGAAATTTTATTGCAAATTATGATTTATCTGAAGCTCCACTCGTTGTGTCCTTAAGAGTAGAAACACATATAATTCCATAAAAAATTTGCCAAGTTTCAATTAATATTTAAATAATAGTTAAATATATAAGATAATTATAATTAAATGAATAATATTTAAGTAATAATATTCAAATACTGTAACGTAACAATATTGCAAAACAATCAAGCATTAAAATGTTTATACTTTGTAAGCACTCACAGTTCTCTACTTTTTGGTCATGATAATGTGTTAGTATGAATATCAAGTTTGAGTAAAAATTAGCTTGTAAAGCTTAGATATTTTTATTGTCTTAGTTGAGATCCTAGCTATTCCTTTGGTATTGAAAAATAGTCCTCTAGCAATCATGCAAAATGCTAGTTAAATATTTACTGAATTTATCATACTAATAAGTCCTTAGGAAAATAAAGACAGGGTATATAAATACTAGACATCTCATTTTGTGTATTTTGTTCTTGAAGAGTAATATAATGTGTTTTTTTGTTAAATAAAAATTTATTTGAATTGGTTAGCTTGTCATTTTACTGGTAATTTCAAAAAACGGCACAAAGCTGTAAAAATGCATTGCAATTCCAGGAATTGTTAGTCGCAAACTTTGGACATAAATAAACATAAGAAAAAGCAACTGAACAAATAAATACGTTTATATATGCATGTTTTCTTTTCAGAAACACGAAAACGTCAGTTAGAAACGTACCAAGAAATTGCCCAGCAAAAGGCACTTGAGTATAGAAATGAGACAACAAGGTTTAAAGTATCCGGTTTGGATCCCTCGTCCTCCGTCTTTGTAGATGTTAGAGACAAAGTTCTTAAGTACATCCAACCTGCTCATAGCTGGTACCCGGAGGTTACATC
This sequence comes from Artemia franciscana, assembly GCF_032884065.1. NCBI lineage: Eukaryota > Metazoa > Arthropoda > Branchiopoda > Anostraca > Artemiidae > Artemia > Artemia franciscana. The sequence continues at coordinate 89,615 of NW_027062727.1, read as the reverse complement.
AGTCCAAGAGGTTTTTAACGCGAATTTACTCGAAGCTTTTTACTTATGTCAAACCAATTTATTTGAACCTTCAACTTCACGTGAGAAGTTTCACGGTACAAACACCGAAGCTTGTGAGAATATTATTACTAATGGCTTCCGACTACCGCGCAATGATGGCCAACAAAGAATGTTTGGCTGTGGTATTTACTTTGCCACTGATTCCAGCAAGAGTGCGCAACAAATCTATACAAAAGGGTCGAATATACTTATATTATGCGACGTTCTACTTGGAAAAGAAATGAAGGTTTCCACTCCTCAATATACAATGACTTATAATACTATTAGAAGCTTAGGTTATGACTCATTGTTCGCTCCTCGTGACACAAAAAGTGCTGGTGGAGTTTTATTTGATGAATTCGTCATCTACGACCCACGTCAAGCATATCCTAGATATATTATCAATTTCAAAGCTACTCAAATGGGAGTCCCTGTTGGAAGTATACTATCAGCCAAGTTTCAGAAACATGAAATTTACCCAAGTAGATACTTTAATCCATCAAATGAGCTGGACTATCACTTTCGTGTAGCTGAGGCACAGTTTCGACGTTTGTGTCAAAATAGAGATGTGATAAAAGTAACTTATGTGAGAAACCCAGCATTAGAATCACAATTTTTGGAAACTTCAAAACAGTTTGCTGCGAAATATGGAGCTGGTGCAAAACAAGCCAATCCAATATTGGCATTTCATGGTACTCCAATTGAAAAAAATATTGAGTCAATCCTCAAGAATAATTTTCAACGCTCTTACATAAAGCGAACAGCTTATGGCCATGGACATTATTTTTCAGAATTCCCTGAAACAGCTTTAGAATATGCTGGTAGTGTGAAAGCTCTGATACTCTGTAAAATATTAGCAGGGAGATCACAGGATGTTACTGGCAACACCCTTCTAACGAATGGATACGACTCACTCCGTGTTAAAAAGGATGCCTTTGGAAGAGGAACAATGATTATTATTGACAACGAAAAGCAGATATTACCTCAATATGTAGTTCACATAAATTAAATGCTGTGATAAGAAAAATGTGTGCAAAAAACACGAAACGAAAAGTAATTTAAAGCAGAATAAAAATGGATTAATCACCTGGAACTGCTGTTTTGTTTTTTTGAGATGACACATTAACTTATATATTTTTAATCTAATTTTGGTAGTTATTTTGGAAGTGTTTAGGTCAAAATTCCATCAATTTTAAATGATATCCTTATCTTTGGTTTTGTCGTACTATTTCCATTGTCCTGTCTGCAACTAAACATACTAATAAAATATATTATACTAATACTCGTCTCATTATAATTTTATAGAACTATCGTCTAAATACTTTTTTGTCGACTGTCATAGATTGCAATTTGAAAGTCACAAGAGGACTGAAAACCTTACATTCTAGTTTAATTATAAAATCTGTGCCGTTTTCTTCTTTGCTTTTTGTTTCTCAAAATTAAAAAAGAAGGAAAAACTGGTTTAAATCAACAGATCCTAATTTAACCTTGCCTTTTTAACCAAGGTACGTTTATATAGTTTAAGCTAGTTTCTAATCAGAGTCGATTTCTGCTTTAACAATCTGATTCCTGTGATTCGAGGGAACAGAATGTTTTCAAATGGTTAATCTTGTTTACTTCTGTTTTTGAAAGGACGGCAAAATTCTGTTTAAGTCACGTCATGCTCTCCGGTTAAAGCAATGATAAATGTGCTATAACTATTTCTTTTTTTCGATAGGTTCCCAAAGATTTTTTCGACAAATTTCCTAAAAGACTAGTGAATATCACTTTCAATCATATATCGTTTACCTCAGACATAAGCTATCTCTTCCAGTGGCTAAGGTGATGTTGCATGATCATCTAAGCCTCATAGATATGAACAGTTCGGTCATAGCTTGAACTTTACTCAAAATGTTTTTGATATTTTCGTCGACTGGAACAAAGAAGTGACGAACATCGCACTATTTTCTTCTTTAGTTTGACTGATTTGATGTGGAATTTGAGCATAGAGTCTTTACGTATATTATTTATGCATCACTAACTGATCTGGCGCTATCTGAAAATATTTCGGAAACATCAATTTTATATATCACTTCTTCAAGCGCAGCTCCTATCAATTTGTTCAATCGTTCTTCAATTAATTTATATGGCTCCTTACATATTATAACATATCGATTTTCCAGAATTCACATTTTCCTCTATTCCCAGTCACATAGCGTGATATAAATTGGAGCTTTTAAGTTCATTTTTCTTCTATATCTTTAAATCCCTTGAAAGCCTTCATACAGGCCTAGATATCATTGCTTCAAGCGCAGCCACTCGTATCAACTTGGTCAATCCCTATTTGGCTCCAAACACAGGTTAGCCTGTTTGGCTCCAAACACATTTTAATATTTACCTTTTTCGAGAATTCAGGATTTCCTCTTTTTCCCAGCAACAAAACCTGTTCTAAGTTTTACCTTCTGAGTTCAATTTTCTTATATATTTCGGAAGCCCTTGAAAGTTTCAAAGGAAATTACATTTTCAAATAACTGATTTTTAGTCGGTGCCATAAAATTAAATAAATATTTCTGATTTTTTCTTTCACATCCTGCCTTTTCAACCCAAGAAGCTGATCTGGTTCACTAATTAAACGTATCTGAAATGCAACTGCTTTCTTATTGTATTTGATGTTACGGAAAATGCTATAAAAGTCAACAAACATAAAAAAATTTCTATTCTATGGTTTAAAGGATTCATTTTGAATAAAGCATCTTAGTCGAGAAAGTCAGCTTCTCTTATTCTAGGCAAGTGTGGTGGCATTGATTTTCTTCAAGGGCGAGGAGGGGGTTGGTGGGGATTTTAAAACATTTGAAAAATTCTATTTTCCCAATCTATAAATTTTCTAATATAAGAAATGTTAAAAGTCACCTGATAGTCATATGAGGATTTATCTGTGGACCTACCTGTTTTTTGGCAAGAAAAAGAATTAGCACCTTTAAAAATGCTTTCATAATACTTGACTACCCAATTTTTTATTTTGTGAGTATATTGGAACATTGATAATATATTTGAATAAGATGGCCTCTTTAGTCTCTGGTCATTCAAAGCTTGATTTATATGACATGGGCGCTGGCAGGGGAATGCCGTTCCTGGAAATTTGGGACTATAAAGTAATTATAAGGAAACCAAAAGAAAGAGAGCAGAAGAGGCAAAAACCCTGGGAAAAATGTGTGTTGTCCCATTGTTGGTAGCCTGCCAATAGATTTTGACTCTTAATAAGGAAAATATAGGTTCTAATTTGTGACTTAGTGACCGCTTTCCAATTTACCACAAACAATTTTCTATATGATTTGGTTGAAGCAAAAAAATAAATAAACAAAATATCAAATTCTTCAGAGTAATGAAAGGTAAATAAATAACAATCCTTGGTAATAACAAAAATATATTAGCCTAACAGTTGCTATCATTAAACCAAAGAATCAGCTTTTTATAGCGATTCTAAATATGTATTTGTTTATTAGTAATTATTGCAGTTAATAATACACAAGAAAGTTCGTACAATTATTGAAAACAACCTGGGTAATTTTGGTAAAGATATGCCGTCGACTTTTTCTTGCATTGCAAGAGTACCCATGAGCTGATTATAAGAAGCCACTATAATCAGAAATGTTTCCCCTGAACGGAATGCTGTGAATTTGTGTATTTTCCCTCTGAGTGTATAAATTTTCTATCTTTTTATGGCCCTTGATATTAACCAAGTGACATATAGCAATCGCAAATTCTGTTGGTCTGTTAGTCTGTCGGTCTGTCGGTCGGTCCCGGTTTTGCTACTTTAGGCACTTCCAGGTAAGCTAGGACGATGAAATTTTGCAAGCGTATTAAATTAGAAATAGTCGTTTTCCCGATTTGACCATCTGGAGGGGGGAGAGTGGGGGCATGTTAATTCGGAAAAAAATAGAAAAAATGAAGTATTTTTAACTTATGAGCGGGTGATGGGATCTTAATGAAATTTGATGTTTGGAATGATATTGTGTCTCAGAGCTCTTATTATAAACTCTGACCGGATCTGATCACACTGGGGGGAGTTGGAGGGGGGAAACCTAAAATCTTGGAAACACTTAGAGTGGAGGGATCGGGATGAAACTTGATGGGAAAAATAAGCACAAGTCCCAGATACATGATTGACAAAATTGGAATAGATCTGCTCCCTTTGGGGTAGTTGGGGGAGGGGTAATTCTGAAAAAATAAGAAAAAATGAGGTATTTTTAACTTGCGAACGGGTGATCGGATCTCAATGAAATTTATTGTTTAGAAGGATATCGTGTCTTAGAGCTCTCATTTTAAATCCCGACCGGATCTGGTGACATTGGGGGGGGGGGAGTTGGGATGGGGAAACCTAAAAATTGGAAAAAACTCAGAGTGGAGGGATCGGGATGAGGCTTAGTGGGAAAAATAAACACAAGTCCTAGATACATGACTGACATTAACGAAAGGGATCCGATCTCTTTGGGGTAGTTGGAGGGGTATTTCTGAAAAATTAGAAAAAATGAGGTATTTTTAACTTATGAACGGGTGATCGGATCTCAATGAAATTTGATATTTAGAAGGATATCGTGTCTCAGAGCTCTTATTTTGAACCCGACCGAATCTGGTGACATTTAAGGGGGGGGGGGGGGTTCGGGAGGGGGAAACCTAAAACTTGGAAAACACTTAGAGTGGAGGGATCGGGATGAAACTTGGTTGGGAAAATAAGCACAAGTCCTAGATACATGATTGACATAACCGGAACGGATCTGCTCTCTTTGGGGTAGTTGGGGGAGGGGCTAATTCTGAAAAATTAGAAAATATGAGGTATTTTTAACTTACGAACGGGTGATCGGATCTCAATGAAATTTGATATTTAGAAGGCTATTATGTCTTAAAGCTCTTATTTTAAATCCTGACCGGATCTGGTTACATTGGGGGAGGTTTGGGGTGGGGGAACCTAAAATCATGGAAAACGCTTAAATTAGAGGGATCGGGATGAAACTTGGTGGGAAAAATAAGCAGAAGTTTTACATACGTGATTTACATAATTGGAACGGATCCGCTCTATTGGGGGGAGGGGGTTAATCCTGAAAAATAAGAAAAAATTACGTATTTTTAACTTACGAAGGAGTGATCGGATCTTCATGAAACTTCATATTTAGAATGACCTCGTAACTCAGATCTCTTATTCTAAGTCTCAACCTGATCAAGCGTAATTGAGGGGGGGCAGTTGGGGGGACCAGAAATCTTAGAAAATACTTAAAGCGGTGAGATCAGGATGAAACTGGATGGGAAGAATAGATACCTATCTAAGATACGTGACTGACATAACCGGACCGGATCTGCTCTCTTTGGTGGAATTTTTTTTTTGGGGGGGGGGGTAATTTTGAAAATTGAGGTATTTGTTACTTACGAAAGGGTGACCAGATCTTAATGAAATTTGATATTTAGAAGGATCATGTGCTTTAAAGTTCTAATTTTAAATTCCGACCAGATCCTGTGACATTGGGGAGTTGGAGGGGAAACCCGAATTCTTGGAAAACGTGAAAATTGGGTTATTTTTATCTTACGAATAGATGATCGGATCTTAATGAAATTTGATTTTTAGAAGGAATTCATGTCTCAGAGCTCTTATTTCAAATCCCGACCAGATCTTTTGCCATGGGGGGGGGAGTTGGAGGGGGAAATCCTGGAAAAACACTTGGATTGGAGGAATCGGGATGAAGCTTGGTGGATAGAATAAACAAATGTCCTTGATACGTGATTGACAGAATCGTACTGGGTTTGCTCTCTTTGGGGGAGTTGGGGTGAGGGGTTCAGTGATTTGGTGAGTTTGGTGCTTCTGGACGTGCTATGACGATTAAAATTGTTAGGCGTGTCAGGGAGCTGCACAATTTGACTTGATAAAGTCGTTTTCCCAGATTCGACCATCTGGGGGGCTAAAGGGAGAGGAAAAATTAGAAAAAATTAGGTATTTATAACTTACGAGCTGGTGATAAATCTTAATGAATTTTGATATTTAGAAGGACATCGTGACTCAGAGCTCTTATTTTAAATCCTGACCGGAATTAAGCCTCTTATTTTCCTTTTTAAATCAATCTATTGATTCATAGAATTTTGTTAGAAGTCATACCATATGATCTCTTGGCTCTTAGCTCTTCTCGCCTCGTCACAAGTGCCATATGAGCTCTTAGCTCTTGTTTTCTGGAGTGACTGTATACATCTAGTTGTCACTTTGAAAAAGATGTAATTTTTTATAGTTATGAAGTATAAAATTGTCAATATTCTGATTTTTGGTATTCAAAATTAAATTATATTGAATAAAATTTTTTTAATGTGTTTCAGGAGTAGTTTTTAAAGAATTCGGACAAAATTTAGACTTTAACGTAAAGAGTATGGTGTTGAGGATAGGGCCCTCATATTTGTAGTGATTTCTGTCCGCTTAAGTTTTAATGTTACTCCTTACTTTCAGTTGTAATGAAAAAAAAATTGATTTAATTTCTAATCGTTTTTTAAATATCGTCGGGATATCTGGCTCAACCTCCGTGAAAAATTCCCCTCTTCCACAGAAATACTCTCTGGACAATTCGATCCTGGTGAAAATTTATCTCGGAAAATTACCCTTTACATATCCAAGCGTAAAATTGAATCAGTAAAGGGAAACCCGAGTTACTCATCCAAGAGGAGTTTATCAAATACCTTGCGACTGTGGAAATTGCTATTTTGGCAGGACTCATTAGAATCTAGAAAAACGGCTACACCAGCATAAAGAAGACATAGACAAGGCATTAATCTCAAATAGTTCTAATAACTCCTTTGATTCTGTTTTAAGTTGGCTGTTTTAAGGGATTTAGTCTTCCCTTTCAAACGGTACTTTTTGAAAAATCTTCACTCATTAGCAATGATTTAGGAATAAACCAGGTGGTTTAGGATTCAATCGAAATTAGTCTATTTGTGTCATCTTTGTGCTCAAATTTAATTTTAAAAATGATCTAACAAAATATTTTAATAAACCAATTTATAATAGTATAGAACCAGTTACAAAAAGTCCTTTGAGAAAGGCTGCCAAAAAAGCAAGATTAGCTTTGAAAACTTTCATTTAATCATTTTGTTCTGTTTTGTTTGAATGAATTATGTATTGATGGTTTTATGGACCATCCTTCTTTTACTTGTACTACTAAACGTAAAAAACGATCGAGAGGACATAGGAAAAATAATAGAAAAAATGAATTAGATGTACATATGCTTTCTATAGATCTATGCCAGCTACTTGAATCTAGGGGTATGATTTCTGTAATAAAATGTCTAAATAATTTATCCAAGAGGAATTTAATCAAACTTTTCTGGATTGGTAAGAATAATACCGCTCTTGATTATAATTTTAAAGTAATATGTGATACAATTTGCATTCTAACTAAAACGAAATTTATTTCAAAAGAGAAAAAGTTCGATAAGATTAGTAATAAGGATAACAGATTATATTTACCTATTAATTTTACTTGTAAGCAGATTGAAGATATTAATTTACCAGAAATTTTAAATCAGCGGCATGTGAAACAGGCCCTTCCTAGTAATTTGAATTATAATGATAGTCCAGTTTTAACTTATAAATTTTCAAAAACTATTGGGCAAATTATTTTTAATTATAATTTAATACTAAAAAGATTAGATAGTGATATAAATTGAAAACCGGTTTGTAATTGTAAGCAACTTTGCCCATTTGTAAATCCTACTTACAAACATGTTATAACAGGGGACTTGTCAATAATAAAGCAAGATGATCTTCAAATTATAATGAATAAAGGGGCTAATTTCCGTCTTTCTCATCATCTGAAACCATCGAGTGTTCTTGATGGCTTGGAAAATGATTTTGATTTATTTATTGATAAGTAGTGTAAGAAAGAGAATAAAAATAAAGAGAGTTTTCAAAGTTGGAAGAATTTAATTATTAGTAGAATAAGAAATAAAATATATTCTAACTTAAAAAATAGTAACACTATATCATTATTTTATAATGCAAAGATTAAACAAGCAATTGCTAATCTAAAGAATGAATTTGTATTTGTGCCAGTGGATAAAGCTAATAATAATTTTGCCATAATTTGTCAGAAGTTGTATTGTGATATCTTAAAAAGGGAGTTATGCACAACTAATGTTTACGAAAAGGTAAATATAGAGGATGAGAATTTAATTAAAAAGACTGAAGAAAAATTTAAAAAAAAATTAATATTAAATTAAATGACAATAATAAAAAGTTCCCTTTCCTATATTGGACTGTAAAATATCATAAGAATCCCCCTAAACCACGGTTTATTGTTGGAGCAGCAAAATGTCCAATCCGCATTGCTGCTACTGACCTCTCTTTAATTTTAAAGGAAATTGTAAATAAACTTAAAACCTATTGTTCTGGTATTAAAAAATTTTCGAATTTTAATCCATATTGGAGTGTTAATAATTCACTGCAGGTGATAGATTCTTTAACAATGGTTTCTGCTAAAAGAATTGAGTCTTTCGATTTTGCGACAATGTATACTAATTTATCACTTAATGTAGTGTTTGATAATTTAAAAACTGTTATCAAGAAATCTTTCCTCTTATCTAGTAAAAGGTTCTTAAAAATAGACACTTATAATAAAAAAGCTATATGGACAAATTGCTTTAATACTACAGTTAACTTGAGATGTTACTGCTTGGATATGATTTTTGAGTTATTAGAATTTGTTTTATACAATACTTATATAAGATTTGGTGGTGATTTGTACAAGCAAATTTCGGGAATTCCCATGGGGGGGAATGCAAGCCCATTTATAGCTGACTTGTTTTTAAGTCAACTAGAATATAAATATATGATGGATAAGAATAATCCAATTCATTTAAAACATGTTTTGTCAAATAATGTAAGATATTTAGATGATAGTTTGGTCTTAAATTGTAAGGATTTCATTGATATTTCTAAAAATATATATCCATTAGAGCTTATTCTTGAACCTAGTCATGGCGCTGGTCATGAAGATCATTTCTTAGATTTAAATATTAATATTTGTGATAATAATAAATTAAGTTTTAAAATGTATAATAAAACGGATGATTTTGATTTTGAAGTTATTAGTTTCCCATTGCCTGAAAGTAATATACACTCAAGTATCACATATTCAGCGTTTTTCTCACAGTTACTTCGTTATGCAAGGATTTCTAGTAATTATATTGATTTTAAAAATAGATGTAAAATCTTAAGCCAAAAATTGGTATCAAGAGGTTTTTCTGCAAATAAATTAACTTGGCAATTTAAAAAATTTTGTTTTCATTATAACGAACTTTTAAATAAATATCAAAAGAATTATCTAGAAATACTTAAAGAAATTTTCAACTAATTCCGTAGGTTCGAGAAATGTTGTTGCAGCGCCATTTATTTTGAATTGTGTTTCTAATTGAGCGGATTTTTTTTTAAATTAGCCACATGGTAAAGATGAATTCTATAACTGTTTAGTTCATTCAGGTTTTTTGCAATGTGTTAATATTTGTGATTTGGTAAAATTTATTATATTTAGTTTACCTATTGTTGCTAAAAAGAGGGATATATTAACAGGATAAGCTTGTTTTGGTGTTACTTGGTTGTTTTATTCTGTGGTAGCCACAACACTTGGCTGGGTAGAAAATTTAAAGTGGCGAAACCTTATATAAGCCAGTGTATTCTCCTGATGAGCCCTTGTGTTGGGTTGTTGCCTCTGAATTATTTGTCTTTATTATTTTTTCTATTGTTGGGTAAATGACGACTTATACTTATTGACGACATGACTGCCTGTCCATGGATTATTCTTTATGGAAGATTGTGTATGGCTATGCTATTTGACTTATGTGATTGTATGGATGAGTAGGGTTAAAGCCTCATTCCAGTGCTGGTCTATATTAATCACTAATTTAGGAAAACAGTCTTCCTTTTCTCCTTCTGTCTCTTTTTTTTTTTTTTTTTTTTTTTTTTTTTTTTTTTTTTTTTTGTGTTTGTGCTGTTGCATTGGTGATTTCTCTTTTCATGATATATATATATATATATATATATATATATATATATATATATATATATATATATATATATATATATATATATATATATATTTTCTGGTGTTGTGCTGAGACGGTCCGTATTAGACATAGGGCCGAAATATCCACTGAATTGAATTCAATTGTCTTGGGAAAAAAATTCTATTGTTTCTACTTTGTGTTAGTTTGCTAAGTAGTTTGTCCATTAAAATGTTCTTATTTAGGAATCTACCCTATCCCTCCCTAAACAACAACTCATCCCTCCCCTCATTATAGCTGATACGCAATTACACATCACTAAACGTAGCCGAATTTCATTACAAATAAAGCGAATCAACTTAGTTGAATCCTGTACTGCCACTGTGTGACACTACTTCTTTTGCAACTGGGAAGCCTAAAATACAGGTATTGGTACTAATAAATCAATTAGCTTCTTAAAACTTTAAATTGATTTTAAATTCATCTTTTTTAGGGTAAATTCCTAGTTTTGTGCCCTAAAATGGCAGAAAACAAGACTTTCCCCTGACCTAATCTTTATGGTCACTTGAAAAAGAGCTTTAAATTTACGTTTGAATGAGCTCCCTCCCAATTATCTTAGACCTTAAGTTTGATACAATTTACCCCTGGGTAAAAAGCAAAACAAATGAACACGCAACGACGATGTTTCTTCTGAAAAATAATGTTAAACACCACATTTTGAAGATTGGAGCTTGAAACCTCTACGGTAGGCTTCTCTGATATAATATATCTAATAAATGGATTTTTCAATAAGATTGCTTGCTTTTGGGGGGCGTTTGCCCTTTTTACAAAAATCAGGCAAATTTTCTCAATTTTTTTATTCTGGGTGGGCAATAATAAACTGAAAGAACTTTATATATTTAGAATTGGCACAAAAAAAAACATTAATGCCAGATTCGCTGCAGGCATGATGATTTTTGAGTAGCTCTACTCTTTCTGTGAATTAAATATATAAAAAACTAGTTTTTTAACTGAAAGTAAGGAGCGACATTAAAACTTAAAGCGAACGGAAATTACTCCGTATATAGGTAGGTAGGTAGGTAGGTAAGTATGTTTAATTTTTATTCACAATACAAACTTAAATAAAAATGACAACACTAATAAATTATTGCAGAAAAAAGAAAGTCCTAAGGGCTTGTGCTGGAAATTCATATTATTTATTTATATCATATAAATAAATATCTAAACATCACATGATTATCCACCTAACCTATCTTATATATAAAAACAACAACACATACACATGAACAAAATCCTATAAAATAATCCTATTAAATATTATTCACCGGTTTCAGCCCCCACCCCAAGAAACTGCGAAAATTGACATCAAAAACCTCCCGCCCTTCAAAATCTATTAGTTAAATAAAACGTTTTCAAATTATTTTTAAACCCATATAAAGTGAGAGACTCCCTGATGACAGCAGGCAGACTATTCCAAACAGAAGGCCCCAGATTATTAACCACAATATGATCTGACTGTTTTTCTTTTTTCATGGCTTAAAAGTTGTGTATCATAATTATGGTGCTCCTGATTCATGGAAAAATAATCATGAAAATACTCAAGGCATTTAGGGCATATATGTTTCATGTTCTGGAACACAAAAAATGATGCCTGGTAGTCACGAATCTGACCAACATCTAAAACATCACACCGGGAAAAGCTAGCAATAGTTTTTGATTCAACCTGTTCTTTTATGTCCGCAATCAATCAAATGCTTTTATTTTGCAAAATCTGGATCCTTTAATCCGTATATGAAAGGGGCTGTTTCCTCCTCAACGCCCCGCTAATTACGCTAAAGTTTGACTCTTTCTTTCAACTCTACTTATTAAAACATAAACACACTTTAACGTAAAGAGCGGGGCATTGAGGAGGGAACAGCCCTTTCATATACGTAGTAATTTCTGTTCGTTTCAAGTTTTAATGTCGCTCCTTACTTTCAGTTAAAAAAAAACTAGTTTTCTATATTTAATTTCTGAACGTTTTTGAATTAATGCATGTTTTGATTTTGGCTCTCCGCACATGAATAATTAAAACGAAATTTGCACAATAATTTGTTTTTTGGCTAAATGGCTTTCTCATAGTTATGATCGGACGATTTTGATAAGAAGGAGCGGGGGAGTAGGCCTAGTTACATTCCAATTTTTTTGTTACTTAGAAAACAACTAGAACTTTTAGTTTTACGATCGTATTTATTAATAAAAATTTACGTCACTTACGAAAATAACTTACATAACGAACTTCAAATGCGTAAGTTTTTCGTTTTTATCACATGTTTGAGGGGGGTTCGCCCTCTCGTCAATGCCTCGCTCTTTACACTAAAGCTTAAATTTTGTCTCAATTCCTTAAGAATGATCCCTGAATCACAAAGGCCGTAGTTTCAATTGATAGAATTACTTTAGCATTAAGATCAAGGTACTAGGAGGAGGTGAACCCATCATATGCGTAATAATCTCTATTCGTTTTAATGCTGCTCCATAATTTCAGTTGAAAAAACTTTTTCATATTATTTTTTCTATTGCTCTTTAAAAAAATGCTAAAAAATCCTTTGCACCTTCATGGAAATTCTCTTCCTCCACTAAAAATTCCTTCATGAAAATTTCCCTCCACATAGCCCCCTCCCCTCAACCCCATCCCCCGAACAAAAAGTCCCCCTGAAAGTGTCTGTACACTTCCCAATAACCGTTACTATGTATAAACATTGGTCAAAGTTTGTAACTCGTAGCCCCTCCCACGGAGACTGTGGGGGAGTAAGTCGTACCCAAAGACATAGGTTTCTGGTTTTTTGACTATGCTGAACAAAATGGCTATCTCAGAATTTGGATCCAGTGACTTTGAGAAAACATGATCGTGGGAGGGGGCCTAGGTGCCCTCCAATTTTTTGGTCACTTAAATAGGGCACTAGAACTTTTTATTTCCGTTAGAATTTGCCTCTCGCGATATTTTAGGACCACTGGGTCGATATGATACCCCTGGGGAAAAAAAAACAAACAAATAAACACGCATCCGTGATCTGCCTTCTGGCAAAAAATACAAAATTCCACATTTTTGTATATACGACCTTAAAACTTCTACATTAGGGATTCTCTGTTACGCCCAATCTGATTGTGTGATTTTCGTTAAAATTCTATGACTTTTAAGGGGTGTTTCCCCTATTTTCTAAAATTAGGCAAATTTTCTCAGGCTCCTAACTTTTGATTCGTAAGATTAAACTTGATGAAGCTTATATATTTCAAATCAACATTAAAATGCGGTTCTTTTGATGTAACTATAGGTATCAAAATTCCGTTTTTTTTTAGTTTCGGTTACTATTGAGCGGGGTCACTCCTTACTACAGTTCGCCACCACGAACTATTCGACTATTCAAAGGCGTAGGAAATAGCATAAAGACAAGTCTTAATGTGTTAAAATCTACGGAAGCAATAAATATTTTAGTAATTTTAGTTTGATTTTGATGTTCTTTTAAGATTAAATGCATAATAATTAAATATCTTATTAATTATATAAATTGATCCCTTTGCCAGGAATCCTTGTTGTTTAAAATTTACTATATTTTCTTTCATTTTGCATGTAACTTAATTGTTCTTTTAATTTGAGAGTTTTTTTTCTAAAATTACTTAAAAATAAACTTATTCCTGCGAAACATATTCTGAAATATTCCCTGTCATCCGGTCACCACTGCTATTTTGATGTCCGCCCCCCTGAAATTTTTTCTGCCGGTGCCCTTGGTATTTGATCAGAATTTGTTATATGAGATTTGTTATATGGGTCTAATTTGGTCAATTCTGCTTCTGTTAAATTTACATTCTTTTATTTGCATCAAATTCGAGTCCAAGCAATTATATTATGAGGGATCACATTTAGGAAGAGAGTAGGGTTAAAAAGGCCATTGAGGTGCTAGCAGATGTTTATGCGATTGACTATTCGAAGGTTTAAAATCATATAAATTAAAAGGCGATACTATTTGATTCATTAACTTAGTATAAAATTTTAGTAGATAAAGTGCTTAATTACCTAAATAACCTAACTACCTAACCTAACTACCTAGCTAGCCTAACTACCTAATTAACTTACTTGCTTAACTAATGTAACTACCTTACTAACTTACTTATATATTTTACTAACTTAGCTTCCTTACTAACTTAACTACCTAACTAACATAACTACCTAATTACTTAACTAAATTAACTACCTAAATAAATTAATTAGCTAACTAACTTAACTTCCTTACTAACTTAACTACCTAACTAACCTGTATAACTAACTACTTAACTAAGTTAACCACTTAACTAACCTGACAACCTAATTAACTAACCAACTAACTAACTTAACTTCCTCACTAACTTAACAATATAACTACTTAACTAATTTAACTACCTAACTAACTTATCTATTTTACTAACTTAACTAACTAACTTAACTAACTAACTCACTTAACTTCTTTACTAGCTTAACTACCTAATTCGACTACCTAACTACCTTTACTACCTAATAACTAACTACCTTATCACTTAACTGATTAAACTACCTAGCTAACTTAGCAAACTTAACTAACTACCTAACTAACTTAACTATCTAACTAACCGAACTATCGAACTAACTCACTTGACTATATGATTAAATACCCCGGGGACTGGTAAAAAAGGTAAAGGATACGGCATTAGACTTTACAGTCCGTACCAGCGGTGCTGATCTCCGTTTCTTGGCCCTTCAGCCAGGAAGTGCAATGGGGGGTTGGGGCCAGCCATCCTGTGCTTTCGCACACCCTTCCTGTTTACCTTCCCCAGATTTCGCCAGGTACCCATTTAGAGCTGGGTCGACTCTGGCTAAGCTTACAGAGTCACGCCACTGACCCCCGTCCCAAACTGAAGAATTGGGTACACCGGGACTCGAACCCGCGTCCTCTCAGACAAGGGATCCCGAATCCAGCGCACCAACCCACTCGCCCAGGGCGGCTTTTGGCCAGGGGCGCACCAAACCCCGGGGACTGGGTTTACTTTATTCTTCAAAACTTTTCTTTTAGTATCATTAGGGTCTAGAGCTTTTTTATTTTGTTTTTCTAAGAACATTCGATGTTTGTTTGTCCTTAAAGTATACCGAGTTTCTGTTTATTTTATTTTTTTATTATTGAATTTTTGTTTATTATTGAAGGTAATAAAAGTGAACTTGAACTATCATATACAAGTAATACAATTTGAATATTACAAGAAATATGGATATACTCCTAGCCAATTGTTCATTAGTCGATAGTTCAATCGTTAGTTGGGTTAGATGTGATAGATTAGATGGACATTTGTATCTAATGCCGAACCAGGCTGCTTCGTCGTAGACATTCTTAAAGAAAGACAATATCTCTTGATAAATCAAAAAGAGTGTACCAATTCTTTGAAAATCTCAATTACAGATCAAATATGTAGACTTATCAATTTGAATGGTGATAATTCAGATTATAGTTTTATTATTTTTATTAGTTTTAACTCATTCATTCTCTTATAAATGACTGTTTAAAATGTTTAATAGTTTTTTACCACAATTAATGTTTATTAATAAAAATACAATTGATATGCAAAAAGAAAATTCGGTAGGGGTATTGTTAGTTTCTTTAAGAATATAGCTAACTTGGAATTGTGAAGACTTACCTAAAAAATGTTGAAGATGGAGCTTTATCAGCGTATACTAATATGATTAAACCTTTACTAGAGTTAGTAAAAAAAATAGAGGTCTGTAATATGGGAAAAGATTCATCGATTTAAATAGAAAATATTTAGACGATGTATTTAAAAATAAAAAATTAATGAGAGAAGCAATTGGAAATAATAAAAGGTATATGGAAAGAGGAGGTTGAGATCTCTTAAATCCACTGATTACAGGAAGGGTTTACAAATTTTGAAATAAAATATTATTTAGTAAACTTCTTCTCAATACAAATTGAGGCTAGTGAAGTTGTTGCTCCTTATTGGTAAATATTTGAAAAGCCTATTGTTGATGATTCAACAGCAAAATATGAATTACAGAAAGTAGCGAAACAAATATTATTGTTTCAGAATTATCCAATTTTAACTGTATAACAAAAGTTATAAAATCTTGAACCCTTCCTGGTGATAGCTATGTTCGTGCAAATAACAAGAGATGATGGGCTGAATGTGAGTGTTGAAGATATGGTTACTTTAACAAATAATGTGTTTAATTTGTATAGAAATGCTGAATATATCACTAAGGTAAAGCAAATGAATCTATTGACTATGTTAGTACATCAACAACTGTTAAAATCTGTTAGAATTTTCTGATGATTATTCAAGAGGTGCAGCCACAAATATGTCTTGGTATAAAGAAAGATTGCAAACAATTGGTTCATTTACGCAAGGAAGTGAGTTCGTAAGTACTTTTAAAGCTGCTGGAAAAGTAGGTAAAGACCCAACAAATTAAATTGAAGAAAAATAATGAATGTAACAACGGTCAGTAAAAAAGATATAATAAAACAAAAAAAGTCATATAGTTAGCATGTACTTAGCATTATAAAGCTTATTTAGCCTTTTTCAAGACATTGACTGTGTATTTCGAGGTGTCACAGCCAATTGCGTTGAAAAGGAATAGTAACAACAATATTATTATAAAAAAGGGTTCTCACAATTTTAAAGTAAATATAATGTATTTATCGTCGATCCTACCGACATTAAATACTAGTTTATTCATTAAAAATGAGTTAGAGGGTAAATTAGTTGAAAAGATTTCCTTTGAATTAAGATGATATATATATATATATATATATATATATATATATTATATATATATATATATATATTATATATATATATATATATATATATATGTATGTAATATATATATATATCCCCGTACTATATATACATATATATATATATATCCCCGTACTATATATATATATATATATATATATATATATATATATATATATATATATATATATATATATATATATATATATAAATGAGTTAGAATATATATATAAATGAGTTATATATAAATGAGTTTATATATAAAAATGAGTTAGAGGGTAAATTAGTTGAAAAGATTTCCTTTGAATTAAGATGATATATATATATATATATATATATATATATATATATATATATATATATATATATAAATATATATATATATATATATATATATATATATATATATATATACATATATATATATATGTATGTATATATATATATATCCCCGTACTATATATACATATATATATATATCCCCGTACTATATATATATATATATATATATATATATATATATATATATATATATATATATATATATATATATATATATATATATATATATATATATATATATATATATATATATATATATATAAAGAAAAGGGAAATCATCAATGCAACAGCACAAACACATTAAAAAAAAAGGAAAAAAAGAAAGGAGATAGAAGGAGAAAGGGAAAACTGTTTTCCTAAATTAGTGCCTAATATAGACCAGCACTTGAATGAGGCCTTAACCCTACTCATCCATACAACCACATAGGTCAAATAGCATAGCCATACACAATCAACCATAAAGAATAATCCATGGACAGGCAGTCATGTCGTCAATAAGTATAAGTCGTCATTTACCAAACAATAAAAACAATAAAGACAAGTAATTCAGAGGCAACAACCCAACACAAGGGCTCATCAGGAGAATCCACTTTCCTATAGGGTTTCGGCACTTTAAATTCTCTACCTATATATATATATATATATATATATATATATATATATATATATATATATATATATATATATATATATATATATATATATATATATATATATATATATATATAAAAGATAATTAAATACTTAATCACAATACTTAAATCACGAAGCCATTTGGAATGGAATGAAAAGTGTTTTTCACAATATTTTATGACCAAGAGCGCTTTGATCCAAATTTGCTTTGAATACGAAAACATTCTGTTAGATGTTTTAATAGGATAATGGTCAACAAATTGATTGCAATAGCCCACTAACTATATTTCTTAGCATTGGAAAATGCTTTTGGTGAAAGACCCGTAAAGCATTAATGGAAAGAATGGGGGGAGGGGGAATGGAAAATGGACTTCCCACCTACATACAGGTTATTTTATGTCCATTTTATGCTGACACCTCGGTTTTGCTTTCAATTGATTTTTTCAATTTAATTTATTTTAAGACAAGTCGTATTGTGCTAAATGATTTTCACTCTGTAAGTTATCAGTATAGATAAGAAAAGTATTGTCTTCTCCATCACATTTCTCTTTTTTCATTATCAGTGGTAAACAAACTGACCAATAACGGAGTAAAAAGCTGATTAGCGTTAACTAGCCATTATATTGTAAGTATATTAAAACCGCTTATTTATTACTTTTTCAAATGTACGAAACAGTCGAGGCTCATTTAAGAGCACTGTAAGAAGTTTTCTGAACATTTTCAAATGCTGTTTTGAACTTTCTGTTTTTATATAATGATTGTTTTAATTTTTACGCGATAATTTTATGTTTTCTTATGTATACTGATAAAGAGCATTTAAATGAAAATTCAGTTTGGTCCAAGGAAAGTTTTATTTCAATGTGATCTCTACAAAGCTCCAGAAATTTTCTTTTTATGATAACATTCCGAAAGTATTGTTGGGCCTTTAGCACCCGGATCAACATTTTTGCCACTTAATCGGAATAGAAGCTTGCTGATTCTAGTACTCTGGGGAACTCAATAATAACACTTTTGTATTATAACCGTTTTAACAAGTAGTCATACGGCCACTACCCTTTACGTACTTTATGTACCCAGGCGCTTTCATGCCATTCAAATTACCTCATCGATACGTTCGAATTTCTTGGGAACAAAAAAGGTCCAGCCCAGGTACGAAAATAACTGGAGACTGTATTTATGCCCTCGCTATCAGAAATGCTTCATATACGGCACTAGCAAAACTTAGGTGTCAAAAATGGAGGGTTGTGGAAAGCGGCATTCTTGATTGTGTACAGAATATTCTGTTTTCATTTTAAGTTCTAATATCTCTTTGTTTTTCTTTTCAAAAAAAACAACATATTAATTGAAATTTTCTGATAGCAAATTATGTTCTTCTGAAGCATCTCCACTTTGTCAGTTATTACCATAGATAGGAAAAGAGTTGAATTCTTTATTGGTGGTTTTTTCCTATCTTTTTCTATAATCAGTACTTTACTAGGAGAAAAATATCGGAGTATGAACCTCTTCATTTTTAACTAGCCCTACTACTGTAAATTTAGTTTAACATCTAATCCATTTACTTTTGAAATGAATGAAACCGTCGAGACTTAATTAGAAGGAGTTGAAAAGATGTCATCTTGAAATTTTCTAAATAATTTTGATTGCTTGAAGAAACTTTTTATGTAAATGTTGGGCCTTGTAAGTATCCTGGGGAAAGGTCTTTAAATGAAATGCAGATAAAGGTTAAAAAGTTATCGCGTAATCTTACACGAGGCTCCAGAACTTTCCTTGCTATGATACCATGCTAGAAGTATTGCTTGATTCTCGGCTTCCAGGTCAGGTGAAGGTCAGGTCAGGTTTTTGCCATGTTAAATAGGGGTTGAAGCTGGTTGATGCCGCTAGCTTGGGAAACTCAATAATTATATTTTTCTGGCAAAAATGATTTTAGCAAGTAGTTATACAACATTTACTTTTCATTTCTGCAAGTGCTGCTATGCCATTACATTACTTTATTGACAATTTCTGTGAAAAATATCTAACATAAACATCCTCAACCTTTTTTAGCCCCCTGGTTTCAGAGCCAGTTTTGACCAATGCAACTATCCTTATATAACCCCAATTCAGCCGGCTTGGCCGATTCAGGACTTCTCCTCTAATTGCATCGTAACAGTATTTTTGGTTTTGGTATGCTTTCCCATTTATCAAAATCCTCAGCAGTATTGGGAAGGGGTGGTCGGAAAAGTTTTATTGGCGGTGGTTGAGGGGTCGTCCCCTTGGGTGAGAGGCACTGATTAAAAGGCTATTTTGAGCAGTTTGACTGGGGACATACGTGTCCTAACCATCAAAGCTGTTATAGTTGGATTATTTACATTTTGTTTAAGGGTAATCAAACAGTTCAAGGTAACGAACTGTAGTAAGGAGCGACCCGGCTCAATAGTAAACAAAACTCTAAAAAACGGAATTTTGATGCTAAAAGATACATAAAAAAATCGGATTTTCATGCCGATTTTAAATATATAAGTTTCATCAAATTTAGTCTTTGTTATCAAAAGTTACGAGCCTAAGAAAATTTGCCTCATTTTGGAAAATAGGCGTAAATACCCCTAAAAGTCATAGAATCTTAACGAAAATCACACCATCGCATTCAGCGTATCAGAGAACCCTATTACAAAAATTTCAAGCTCCTATCTACAAAAATGTGTAATTTGGTATTTTTTTTTTGCCAGAATCACGGATCACGGGTGCGTGTTTATTTGTTTTCTTTTTTTTTCAGGGGTCATCGTATCGACCAAGGGGTCCTAAAATTTTGCAAGAGGCCTCATTCTAACGGAAATAAAAATTTCTAGTGCCCTTTTTAAGTGACCAAAAAAATTGGAGGGCACATAGGCCCCCTCCCACACTCATTTTTTCCCAAAGTCAACGGATAAAAATTTTGAAGATAGCCATTTTGTTCCGCATAGTCGAAAACAATAATAACCATGTCTTTGGGGATGACTTACTCCCCCACAGTCCATGGGGGAGGGGCTGCAAGTTACAAACTTTGACCAGTGTTTACATACAGTAATGGTTATTGGGAAGCGTACAGACGTTTTCAGTGGGATTTTGTTGGTTTGGGGGTGGGATTTAGGGGAGTGGGCTATGTGGGAGGATCTTTCCTTGGAGGAATATGTCGTGGGGGAAGAGAAATTCAATGAAAAGGGCGCGGTATTTTCTAGCATTACTATAAAAAAAATGAAAAAATAAACATGAAAAAGTTTTTTCAATTGAAAGTAAGGAGTAGCGTTAAAACTTAAAACGAACAGAGATTATTACGCATATGAGGGGCTCTAAAATACTTTAGCATAAAGAGTGAGGTATCTAGGAGAAGATAAATACCTCACTCTTTATGCTAAAGTATTTTTAATAATTTAAACTATTTATTCTACAGCCTTTCTGATTCATGGGTTTTTCTTAAAGAATTGGGACAAAACTTAAGATCTAGTGTAAAGAGAGAGGTATTAACGAGGGGAGAAACCCCCTCATATCTATATATATAAAAATAAGTTGTCTGTCTGTCTGTGGATCAGGTGACGTCATGTTTCTGTGTCGGCTGACGTCATGAAATTAGTTGTCAGGTGACGTCATGTTTCTGTGTCGGCTGACGTCATGAAATTAGTTGTCGTCATTTTTGCTTTGACGGTGACGTCATTCAAGATATTTAAGACATATGTTCACGTAGAAATCTATTAATGTTTAAGTTTACAATGACTGATGAACTTACCATGGCAAAAGCCGATGAAGATGCTCAAAGAGTCTATGCTAAAAACCTTGCTGCTGATAGAGAAAGTCAGAAAAGAAAGCGTGCCGAGGAACTACCAGAGCAACGCGAAAGCAGACTTGCTGCTAAAAGAGAAAGTGAAAAAAGAAGGCGTGCCGAGGAATCAAAAGAACAGCAGGGAAACAGGCTTGAGGCTGATAGAGAAAGAAAGAACAGAAAGCGTGCCGAGGAATCAAAAGAACAGCAAGGAAACAGGCTTGAGGCTGATAGAGAAAGAAAGAACAGAAAGCGTGCCGAGGAACTACCAGCGTTGGCAATTGCGTCGTCCGGAATAGCCGCAACATTGCTGCCTGGTGGAAGAACTGCTCATTCCGCTTTGAAATTGCCTCTGAACTTGCATTCTACAGAAACTCCCACGTGCAATATTTCCAAATCATCTGGGATGGGTAAAGTATTGCAGCAATGCAAACTTATTATTTGGGATGAGTGCACAATGGCACACAAAAAATCGCTCGAGGCTCTGGATCAATGCTTGAAAGATTTGCGAGGGAAGTCGAAACCCTTTGGCAGCACCTTAATATTGCTTGCGGGAGATTTCAGGCAAACATTACCTATAATACCTAGATCAACTCCTGCAGACGAAATGAATGCTTGCCTGAAAAATTCTAATTTATGGGCACACGTAAAAACATTAAAATTAACTACAAATATGCGTGTCCGATTGCAAAACGATGACTCTGGTCAAACATTTTCAGATCAATTGCTGGCAATGGGAAACAGAAAGCTCCCAGTAGACTCAATTTCAGGACGTATACAACTACCTGCTGATTTCTGTAATTTAGTGACGTCCAAAAATGAATTGATTGAAAAAGTATTTCCGAATATTCTAAAAAATTATAAAAATAATAAATGGCTAAGTGAAAGAGCGATTCTCGCACCAAAAAATATAGACGTCCACGAAATCAACAATATTGTTTTGACCAAGATTCGAGACCAGGCAGTCCTTTACAAGTCAGTCGACACAGTTTTGGAACCAAATGAAGCGGTTAATTATCCATCTGAATTTTTAAATTCCATAGATCTTTCAGGGTTTCCACCACACGTGCTACAACTAAAAATAGGCGTACCAATAATACTTTTAAGAAATATAAACCCACCAAAGCTTTGCAATGGCACTCGACTTGCCGCAAAAAAAAACATGGAAAACCTAATAGAGGCCACAATCTTGACAGGGCCTTTTGAGGGTGAGGCTGTTCTTATTCCTCGCATTCCCATGATTCCAACGGATCTGCCTTTTCAATTTAAAAGATTGCAATTCCCAATTCGATTAGCATTTGCAATCACCATTAACAAAGCTCAAGGTCAATCATTAGAAAAATGTGGTATAGATCTTAATACTGATTGTTTTTCCCATGGACAATTGTACGTTGCATGTTCGAGGGTCGGTAAACCTGACAATCTATTTATATGCAGCGACAATTGGAGAGCGAAGAATGTTGTATATTCGCAAGTTTTACGCAGTTAATTTGTATTTTGGAACCAAATGAAGCGGTTAATTATCCATCTGAATTTTTAAATTCCATAGATCCTTCAGGGTTCCCACCACACGTGCTACAACTAAAAATAGGCGTACCAATAATATTTTTAAGAAATATCAACCCACCAAAGCTTTGCAATGGCACGCGACTTGCCGTAAAAAAAACAATGGAAAACCTAATAGAGGCCACAATCTTGACAGGGCCTTGACAGGGCCTTATGAGGGTGAGGCTGTTCTTATTCTTCGCATTCCCATGATTCCAACGGATCTGCTTTTTCAATTTAAAAGATTGCAATTCCCAATTCGATTAGCATTTGCAACCACCATCAACAAAGCTCAAGGGCAATCACTAGAAAAATGCGGTATAGATCTTAATACAGATTGCTTTACCAATGTACAATTGTATGTTGCATCTTTGAGGGTCAGTAAACCTGGCAATCTATTTATACGCACAGACAATGGGACAGCGAAGACTGTTGTATATTCACAAGTTTTACGTAGTTAATTTGTATTGTGTCTATCTATCTATCTATCTATATAAAAACGAGTTGTGTGTATGCATGTTTGTTCGTTTGTAAAAAGAGCGTTTGCATATGACGTCATTATTAGTACATACGGCTTTGTATATGGACAGACAATGGGAAAGCCAAGAGTGTTGTATATTCGCAATTTTTACGTAGTTTGAAACACATATATAAATCTATCTATATTCATAGGTGGGACACAGGGACACAACTACAATGGCGCGTAACTAATATGGCGCGTAACGACTTACGCGCGCGGGGGGGCTTGGGGGTTTGCGAAGCGCCCCACCAACTAGGTGTTGGGGGTGCCACCCCAACAGCTAGTACATAATAAAAATATAAGAATATAAAAGTTCGTTAGGTAAGTTAATTCTTAAGTTACGTGTATTTTTTACTAATAAAAACGTTCGTTAAAAATTAAAAGTTCTAGTTGCCTTTTTAAAAAACTGAAATTTTTAGGGCAACAGGGCTCCTTCCCCGCCCCTTATTTTTCAAAATCGTCTGATCAAGACTAAGAGAAAGCCATTTAGCCAAAAAAAGAATTAATCTGCAAATTTCATTTTAATAATTTATGTGCGGAGAGCCAAAATCAAACATGCATTAATTCAAAAGCGTTCAGAAATTAAATAAAAAGACTAGTTTTTTAAAGTGAAAATAAGGAGCGACATTGAAACTTAAAACGAACAGAAATTAATCCGTATATGAAATGGGTTGTCCTCTCCACAATCCCTCGCTCTTTACGCTAAAGTTTGACTCTTTGCCACAGTTCTGTGGCAAAGAGCGAGGGATTGCGGAGGGGACAACCCATTTCACATACGGAGTAATTTCTGTTCGTTTTACGTTTTAATGTCGCTCCTTATTTTCAGTTTAAAAAACTAGTTTTTTTTATTTAATTCGAGCAAGGAAGTAGCCGTTTGTTTTTTATTCAGTCATGATAACTGATGCCAGTGATATTTCGTAGCGGTTTAGTATCGATTGCTGCCAGTTGGTACTTGTGATCGGCTTTTGGAGTAAAATAAAACAGGTTAAAAATACAAAAGGGAAAAAAAAAATAAAAAATCCAACCAACACATACAATCGCCACTTCACAACTAAACCTCGGAAGTTTGAAAATGTTACAACTCAAGAAAGTAGTTATATGATTTTTAGCAAACGGCTAGATAGAGGCTTGTTATTCGTGAGATTTTTTTTTGCTTCCTATTGCCCAGTGCTTTTTTTGTTAAATCTTAAGTTTTGTTTAGTAGCCGTTTGTTTTATATTTAGTCATGGTAAGTGATGCCAGTGAGCTTTTGTAGCGATTTAGTATCGATTGCTGCCATTTGGTACTTGTAATCGGCTTTTGGAGTAAAAAAAAGGCTAAAAATACAAAAGGAAAAAAAAACATCAAAAATAGTAAAATCGAATTTTACTTTTTGAGGTGTAACGAAACCGTTCAGCCATGTTCTACTATAGTTAGAAGCTATAGTAAATCTTAATAGAAATAGTAAGGTACTTTTTTTTATAGTTAAAGCCTGAAAGGCTCTTAAAAGCCTTTCAGCATTCAACTTTATCTTTATTTACTCCTTGGTTAAGTAACTTAGTCTTCTTAACATTAAGTTTCAAATGAACTCTTGTACCCCTGAAATCTGGAAGTCTCCAAAAATGGGTTGTATCATCTTTTCTAATTGACAAAATATTGTTAGGAAACTGGGCTTGTAATAGTAGAAATAGTTTATCCCCCCTTCCACCAACAATAAAAGAATATCCATTTGGAAAGCATCTGATTCTTCATAAAAGTAAAAAAGGCATTAAACATAGTTTTTAGTGTTTCCACTCTCATATAGAAACTATCGTTTGTACCTTGCCAAATTTTGAATTAATGTATCCGACTTGCAATAGTAAAACTGCAGTAAAAATTTTTTTTTTATCGTAGACGATAATTCAAGTGTCGAAATATCTTTAAGTTCTAGTGTCAGTTCCTTATCTATACATATAATGATTAAGATTTTTTTCATGTATTTAAGCCTTAAAAATTTGTGGCCTACTAATGTTCAAAGTAGAAGTTAAATTGATATAATTTTAAGTCTTTCACCGTGGACAATCCATTATTGATTTAAGAGTTAAAATAACTGGAGGTAGGCACTTAAGCATATTTCTGTCAAGAAAGAAGGATTACATGTTTGGGTTATGGCACAAATCTGTCAAAACCCTAAAACAGTCTAATTTCATGAAAAATTTGATGATAGTCATAAGAAATAGGGACAATTAGAGAAGAATATGGGACAATATGAATCCTATAATCCCACCCACTTTTTGCTTTGGAAGAGTTTGGTTAGAAAAAAATAATCAATACTATTTTTCCGAAATCACACCTTTTTGGAACTCAAATCGCTCTCAGACTCCTTTTGTGTAGCAGCCTTTTGCGTATATGCATCACATGTGATCGAATCTAAAGAAGTTCTTTAGTTGCAGTTTAGCCGTGGAATGAGAAAGGATTGATTGTAAAATTAGACTATTCTTTTACGATAAGCATTATATAAAATAATTTAGTTTAAGCAGAGTAAGAATTAACAGGAAGGAAAACATAGCGGAATTAGTAGTGGCTGCCTTCTTAGTCAAGGAAAAATACAGTTTTGACCCAACATTTAAGCAACAGAAATGTTCTTGGAGCCAAAATATTCAGAAGAATTTGCTTAACAACATATATCTAAAATCAGCCGTGCAGAAATAACCCCTTTTTTCCGGTTAAAAAGGTGAGAATCTCGAATTCAAATTTATGAAATATTTTCTGGATTAAAAGTCGTTTCCTATTGAAAGGTCGTAACATATAAATGAATAAATAAATCTTAAAACGAGTATAACTTAAACTGAATATGCAAATCAAAATAAAAACGAACGAAAATCTTTTACTATTAAAGAATAAATAAAGCCAAAAAAAAACAGAAATCAAATAAACAATCATAGAAAACAAACATACTGCATCATTAGCACTCTTTACGAAAAGCTACCGTATATGTGTCTTGAAGAGTCTTGGAAAGAACTAATAAAATTAGACTGAATACTTGATATATATTGATATTATTTGATGGAAGATCATAAGTTCAAGATTTTATTTTATTTAAATTTTATTTATTGTAATATGATGCATTTTCAGGAAAGCGCCAATATCGCAGTAACCTTTATACTTTTACTGTTAGGGAAGGAGGCTGTAGCCAAACTTTTCTTTGTAGTGAGTTTGGTTGGTTTTAAGCTTGATTTTCATATACAATTTAATTTTTAATCGTTTTTAGATTTATTCGTTCGTTTATATTAGTACCAGTTGTAAGTTTGTTTGCTATGATTGTTTGTTATATTTCTATTCTTTTTGGATTTTATTTATTCTTTAATGGTAAAAGATTTTTTTTCTTTCTAAGCTTAATTTGCATATTCAGTTTAAGTTTTACTTATTTTAATATTTATTTATTCTTTTATATGGTACATGCTGTATGTTTGTTTGCTGTGACTGTATATATCATTTCTGTTACTTTTGGGTTTCATTTATTCTTTAACAGTAATCTCTGGTTGTTTTAAGTTTTGAATTATTATAGATTTTTATTTTTGTTGATATTAAGGTTAATACTGTATTTAGTTTTCTTTGAAAATCTTCTTTTCGGAAGGTTTTAACTTAATAGTTTTTGATTGTCGAAGTTTCAAGTTTTTCAAAATTCCTTATTTCAATATCAACATCAAGGTTTCACCAAAGTATCAAAACTAGAATCAAAGTAATCAAAGTATCAAATTAAAGGAAGTACTAAAGTAAATAAAGTATCAAAGTATCAAATTGAAGAAAGTATTAAAGTAAATAAAGTATCAAAGTAATCAAAGTATCAAAGTAAACAGTGTGTCAAAGTAACAATAAGCAACTTGCACAACCTACAGCCCTTGATCCGTATTTCAAAGATGCCCGGTAAATCGATATATCCAAGTATCAAAATAATCGAAGTATCAAATTAACAATAAACTAATTGCATAGCCTAACGCCCCTGCAACTGGGGGGGGGGTCAATCCCAAAAGCATAGTTATTTGGCCTTTGGCCTACTTTGAAAAAATGGCTATCTCAAGATTTTGACTAGACACCTTTGAGGAAAAGGAGCTGGGGGACTGGTTGTGCTTTGATCACGTTTGATTGTTAAAAAAACAACAACAAAGAGTTTCAATTTCCAATCGAATGAGTCCCCTTCCAAGTTAATACGACAATCTCTTCCACAGAAATCTTCAACGGGAAGTTTGCATAACTTATAACCCTTGCACGGTTGGCTTTGGGGCTTCTTTTAACCCCTAGGTTATAATTATTGGAATTTCCGACTATTGTGAACAATATAGATTTTTCAAAATTTTTACAAGATAAATTTGGGCTCTATCACTTTCGACACTTAAAAAGGGCAAAAGAAATTTCAATTTCCATTCGAATGTACCACTCCAAAATTTATACGACTACGCCTTCCATAAAAACTTTATATATTAATGATTTGCAATTAGCATACTTTATAGCCTTTTCCTCGAGGGCTGGAGGGTGGACTTCAAACCTGAAACCATAGTTATTTTACATTTGGAATGTTTGAAAGAATGGCTTTCTCAAAATTTGCATCCGATACATTTTGAAAAAAGAGTGCACGGGGGGGGGGACTTATTGCCCTCTAATCACTTTTTACCCTTAAAAAAGAACTATAACTTTCAATTGTCAATCAAAGAAGCTTCCCCCAAAGTTTAAATGTCCACCACTTCCATAAGAACTTTATGCGCTCCTAAGGTTTAACTTTCACCCTTTGCACAGGGCTCTGGGGATTTTGTCCACCTTGAAGACATTGTTATATGATTTTTGGACTATTTGAACAAAACTGCTATCCCAAAATTTAAGTCGAGTGGATTTGGGGGGGAAGGCCATGGGGATGGAGCTATATGCCATTTGATCACTTTTGACCCTTTAAAGGGATATGGAAAATCTAATTTCTAATCAAATGAGCCTCTTCCAAAGCTTATGCTGCCACCTTTTCCATAAGAACCTTATATGTCCCCAGGGTTCAATTTACAAACCTTGTCCCTAAGCTCTGGGGGTTGAATCAGCCCTGAAGGCATAATTGTATAATCTTTGGACTATTTTGAGTACAATGGCTATGTCACATTTTTGATCGGATATATTTGGCTAAAGAAGGGCTTGGGAGAATATTGCCCTCTGATCATTTCAGGTTCTTAAAATGGGGATCTTTAATTTCCAATTTTCAATCAAATGAACATCCTCCAAAGTTTATATTACCATCCCCTTCCATAAAATCTTATATTTACCTCTGGAATAAATTACAAGCCAAGATCTGGGGCTTTGTGGGGCTGTGTCAACCCTAAAGACATTGTTTCATATAATACATAGACCACTTTGAAAAAAATGGCTATCTACAAATTTCAATCAAATTCATTTGGAAAAAAGGCCTGAGGGGAGCTAGTTGTTCTCAGATCACATTTTTCTCCTAAAATGGAATTAGAACTTCTGATTTCAAATCAAATGAGTGCCCTCCAAAGATTATACGACCACCCCTTCCGTATAAATCTTAAATGCACCCGAGACATAGCTTACAGCACTTTTCCCGGGGCTCTGAGGGTTGTGTCAACACCGAAGTTTTTGTTATCTAAACTTAGGACTATTATGAACAAAATGTATGTCTCAAAATTTTGATAGGATGAGTTTGGGAAAAAGATGGTGTGGGGGGCGTTTACCCTCCGGTCCCTTTTGAATCTTAAACAAAGACCAAGAACATTTAATTTCTAATCGAACGAGTGCCCTCCGAAGTTTATCTGGCCTCCCTTTCCATAAAAACCTTATATACTCCCAGACCAAAACGTACAAACCTTGCCCCGGGGTCTGTGGGGTTTTTTTCCCCAGACTTTTCATTGTCTAATCCTTGAGCTAGTTGGAGCGAAATTGCTATCTCAAGACTTTTATCAGATACATTTGGGGAAAAGCTGGCCCAGGGGGTCTAGTTACCCTCTGATCACTTTGAACTCTTACAAATGGAACTAGAATTTTCAATTTCCAATCAAATACGCCTGCAGGAAG
Organism: Artemia franciscana; assembly: GCF_032884065.1. NCBI lineage: Eukaryota > Metazoa > Arthropoda > Branchiopoda > Anostraca > Artemiidae > Artemia > Artemia franciscana. The sequence continues at coordinate 59,940 of NW_027062727.1, read as the reverse complement.
TGTACACGACCTCTTTTCCCATGAAAACTTTCTATACACCCGGAAAATAGCTTTCAACACATACCCCTAGGCTCTGCTGGGTCGTTTCGAACACAGAGTTTTTGTTTTCTGATCTTTGAACTACTTTTGAACAAATTGGCTATCTCAAAATGTTGAATAGATACATTTAGGAAATATAGGACCTGGAGGATATCCTTTCCATAAGAACCTTACATCTCCCCAGGGCATAACTTAAATACTTGTTCCCAGATTCTAGGGGGAGGGGTTTACCTTGCAGTTTTTGTTATCTGATCCTTGATCTGAACCATTTTGAACAAAATGGCTATCTTAAACTTTTGATCGAATGCATTTGGGGAAAAAAGCGCGCGAGACAAGTTAAGCTACCCTGTGATCAAGCTTCTATCTTAAAAAGGGCACTAGAACTTTCAATGTCCAATCAAATTAGCCCTTTTCGAAATTTGTAAGACCACCCCTTCCATAAACATCTTTTGTGCCCCTGGGGCATTATTATCAACACGTGCCCCCAGGACCTAGGGGGCTTATTCACTTTGTTTTTTATTTTGAAAGAATCATAAATTCGTTTTAATTGAAAGGCTATTGAATCAAGACAAATTTTGGCTGAATCACATTGGTTATCGAAATCATAAAGGTCCTGAGAAACGTTGAGGCAGCTTGTTCCTTGGTACTATTAAATAAAAAAAATAAGTTTTTTCAACTGAAAGTAAGGACCAACATTAGAACTGAAAACGAACAAAAATTGTTACGTATACGAGGGAGCTTGCCGTCTCTTCAACACCTTGCTCTTCACCTTGAAGTTTTCCGCACTTTAAAAAAAAGTTACTTATTGTTCTTATTAAACGACCTTGTGTTTCAGAAGTCATTATGAAAGAGTTGAGCCAAATTTGAGCTTTAGCGTAAAGAGCGGGGATATTGAGGAGGGGCCAACCCCCCTCATAAACGTAATAATTTCTGTTGGTTTTAATTTTTAATGTTTTTGCTTACTTTCAGTTGAAAAAAATGTATTGTTCCTATTAAATTTCTGATCGTTTTTTACATAACGCCGGGATATCTTGCTCTGTGTTCACAGAAATGTCCTCTGGACAATTCAACCCTGGCGAAAATTTAACCCTGGTGAATTTAATCCTGGTGAAATTAACATCTCCATGCGCAAAATTAGACGGTAAAGAGGGAGCAAAACATAGAGCCATTTCGTATAGGAATTCTGGTAAATTCCCATAGTGCAAAATATCCCCAGAAAAGTTCAACCCCTGGAATCTTTCCTTTCCATTGAAAATTATCCCCGTGCGATATACCCCCAACAGAAAATTCATCCTCCCCTCCCCACCCACTGAATGAATGCCTACTTCCCAATTACAAATACTATGCGTAAACAATGGGGAAATTTTTATAACTTAAAGACCTTTCCCCATGAGCTGTGGAGGAACAAATTACCTCCAAAGACATACTTGTTCGGCCTAACAACTTTGCAGTACAAAATAGTTATCTCAAAATTTTGATCGGATGATTCTGATAAAAAGTGGCGGGGGGGGGGGGGTCCTAGTTGCCCTCCAATCTTTGGTCACTTAAAAAGAGCACTAGAATTTTCCATTTCGATTAAAAAGAGCCTTCTGCCCGTGTTCTAGTCCCACTAGGCCGATACGATCACCTTTGGGCAAAAAATAAAACAAACAAAGAAACACACATCCGTGATCTTTCTTTTTACAAAAATTACAAATTTCGCATTTTTGCAGATAGGAGATTGAAACTCTACAGTAGTGTTTTTTGATACACTGAATCTGATAGTGTGATTTTCAGTAAAATCATATGACTTCTAGGGGGTGTTTCCTCCTTTTTCGAAAATCAGAACAATTTTCTGAGGCTAATAGCTTCTGATGGGTATGACTAAACTTAGTGAAACTTGTATATTTAGAATCAAACAGTTCGTGGTAACAAACTGTAGTAAGGAGCGACCCGGCTCAATAGTAAACGAAACTCTAAAAAACGGAATTTTGATACTAAAAGATACATCAAAAGAATCGAATTTTAATGCTGATTTTAGATGTATATGTTTCATCAAATTTAGTCTTTGTTGTCAAAAGTTACGAGCCTGAGAGAATTTACCTTATTTTGGAAAATAGGGGGAAACACCCCCTAAAAGTCATAAGATATTAAGAAAAATCACAACATCGCATTCGGCATATCAGAGAACCCTACTATAAAATACTATAAGTTTCCTTACTATAAGTTTCAAGCTCCTACCTACAAAAATGTGGGACTTCGTATTTTTGGCCAGAAGACCAATTTTTAAGGCATCGAAAAAATTGGAATGCAACTAGGCCCCCTCCCACGCCAATTTTTTTCCCAAAGTCAACGGATCAAAATTTTGAGGTGACTATTTTGTTCGGCATAGTCGAAAACCATAATAACTATGTCTTTGGCATGACTTACTCCCCCATAGTCCCAGGGGGAGGGGCTGCAAGCTATAAACTTTGACCAGTCTTTACATACAGTAATGGTTATTGGGAAGTGTAAAGACGTTTTTCAGGGGGATTATTTTGGTTTTGGGGGAGGGATTGAGGGAAGGGGGCTATGTGGGAGGATCTTTCCTTGAAGGAATATTTCATGGGGGAAGAAAAATTCAATGAAGGAGGCGCAGGATTTTCTTGCATTATTATAAAAAAAAACAATGAAAAAATAAATATGAAACAATTTTTTCAACTAAAAGTAAGGAGCAGCATTAAAAATTAAAACGAACAGAGATTATTACATATATGAGGGGTTAATCTCCTCCTAAATACCTCGCTCTTTACGCTAAAGTATTTTAGTAATTTCAACTATTTACTTTACGGCCCTTCTGATTCAGGGGTCATTCTTAAAGAGTTGGGTCAAAATTTAAGCTTTAGAATAAAGAGTGAGGTATTAACGAGGGAACAAACCCCCTCATATACATAATAAAAATATAAGAATATAAAATTTCGTTACGTAAATTAATCCTTAAGTTATGTATATTTTTTACTGATAAAAACATTCGCTAAAAATTAAAAGTTATAATTGCCTTTTCAAGTAACCCGAAAATTGGAGGACAATTAGGCCTCCTCCCCCACCCCTTTTTTCTCAAAATCGTCTGATCAAAACTAAGAGAAAGCCATTTAGCCAAAAAAAGAATTAATATACAAATTTCATTCAAATAATTATGTTCGGAGAGCCAAAATCAAACATACATTAATTCAAAAACGTTCAGACATTAAATAAATAAAAAACTAGTTTTCTTACCTGAAAGTAAGGAGCGACATTAAAACTTAAAACGAACAGAAATTACTCCGTGTATGAAAGGGGTTGTTTCCTTTTCAACGCCCCGCTCTTTACGGTAAAGTTTTTTACTGTTTAATAAAGTAGAATTGAGAGAAAGAATCAAACTTTAGCGTAAAGAGCGGGGCGTTGAAAAGGGAACAGCCCCTTTCATACACGAAATAATTTCCGTTCGTTTTAAGTTTTAATGTCGCTATTACTTTCAGTTAAGAAAACTAGTTTTTTTTTTTAATCAGCATAATAAGCCAATTCTTATATATAATATATATATATATATATATATATATATATATATATATATATATATATATATATATATATATATATATAATATATATATATATATATATATATATATATATATATATATATATATATATATATATATATATATATCATGAAAAGAGAAATCACCAATGTTACAGCACAAACACAAAAAAAAAAAAAAAAAAAAAAAAAAGACAGAAGGAGAAAAGGAAGTCTGTTTTCCTAAATTAGTGATTAATATAGACCAGCACTTGAATGAGGCCTTAACCTTACTCATCCATACAATCACATAGGTCAAACAGCATAGCCACACACAATCAACCATAAAGAATAATCCATGGACAGGCAGTCATGTCGTCAATAAGTATAAGTCGTCATTTACCAAACAATAGAAAAAATAATATAGACAAATAATTCAGAGGCAACACCCAACATAAGGGCTCATCAGGAGAATACACTGGCCTATATAGGGTTTCGCCACTCTTTCGGCTACTATTGAGTCTGGTTGCTCCTTACTTACAGTTCGTCACCACGAACTGTTCGACAAGCAATAGTGAAGGCTACAAGTTATATTGAAGAAAATGTCACTCTTTTTGCAAATTCCTCGAATGCTTTCACAATCACTTTTATTGCTGCAGTGAATCAGTTTGAGAAGTCTTTCAGGAGTAGGTGGGATATAAGTCATAATGGGTATAAAAAGGTAAAAGGATAAATTCCTGTGCTATTCAAACTAGCCACACTGGCTACTTTTGATCTGAGCAAACGATGTCAGAGTTCATGTATGGACTCTTTAGATCTGGCTCTGTACAAGCACAGAAGAGCCTTGTTTCCTGTTACAATCAGTTCGGCTTCGATTGCTGAAGAGCAGTAAAACATTTGACTAGCTTCAAAAAACCTGGCATCAGCGTTGGCGCTTAGTGCTGAAGCTTGGTCATCACAGGGCAACCAGAAAATATTGATCGGCTCGAGAATTTACCCTTTTTTCTTTCTTATCCTTAAAAAGAGGATATTTCTTGACGGGTGATTTTGAGCAGTTCTGTATGCAAATATTATCAAGCGAACTTTTTTGAACATTTTTGGGTTCCTTTTCGTGCGAACACTACACAAATTAATTCTGATTTCTCGCCCCTTCTAACCTCGTTTAGGGTGGAAATGGCTTACTGAGTAATGGAATTTTCCAATACTGATGCCGTTTTCAATCTGCTCGGAATTGAATTAATAAAAAACGACCTTACAATCATGTATTTTATCATTTATGTTCATATTATTATAATACCAAAAACTGTATTTTTACCCCCTCCCCTCCCCCCTCTAACCTCTAAGTGATAAAATTTTTCATTTTTATTGCAATTTTGTCTCCCAGACTTGAGTACCCAGGAAGCAACCTTTCAATCCACCAAATACAGCACAAATGAAGATTCCGATTTTTGTCCCCCTCTGACCTTGCTTAGGGTGTAACTGGGGTATTGAATGATGGAATTTTTAAATTCGGATGTCATTTTCGGTCTTTCCAGACTTGAATTCATAGAATTGACCTTTGAATCCAGAAACTATTGCAGTAATTAAAAAAAAGGGCCATGAAAAAAGGGGCGGAGATACAATATAATTCTAAGGATGATCAATAGCCTTTTCAACAATAAGCTTTAACATTCTTAGTAGAATCTTGCCAACTGTGAAAGTGAACAATTGAATCCTGATGAAGTAAGTAGCATCCCAAATTTTCGTTCAGATATAGAAAAGCGTATATTTTTTTATAGTACTTGCCCGTCGGTCAAGTGCAATATAGCAATCACAATTTATGTACGTCGGTCTGTCGGTTCCGGTTTTGCTAGTTCGGACACTTCCAGATAAGCTAGGATGATGAAGGTTGGAAGATCATGAAAATTAGAAAAATTCTCTTTCCCGATTTGACCATCTGGGGGGACTGGAGGGACGGTTAATTCGAAAAATTAGAAAACATGAGGTATTTTTAACTTACGATCAGGTCATTGGGTCTTAATGAAATTTGATATTGAAAAGGATATTGAGTCTCAGAGCTTTTACTTATAATTTCAGCTGGATCAGGTGACGTTGGGGGGAGTTGGAGGGAAAATCAGAAGTATTTGAAAACGCTTAGAGTGGAGAGATCCGGATGAAACTTGGTGAGAAGAATAAGCAAAAGTCCTAGATACGTAATTGACATAACCGGACCAGATCCACTCTCTTTGGAGGATTTGGGGGGAGGGGTAATTCGAAAAAATTAGAAAAATTGAGGTATTTTAACTTACGAAGGCGTTATCAGATCTTGATGACATTTGATATTTAGAAGGACCTCCTTTCTCAGAGCTTTTATTTTAAATACCGACTGAATCTGGTGAAATTAGGGGGAATTGGAGGGGGAGACCGGAAATCTTGGAAAACGCTTAGGGTGGAGAGATCAAGATGAAACTTGATGAGCAGAATAAGCAAAAGTCCTACATACAGGAATTGACACAATTGGACCAGATCCAGTCTCTTTGGGGGATTGGGGGATTGGGGGTGGGAAAAAATTTGAAAACATGAGTTATTTTTAACTTATCAGACATTGAGCGGAGTTGGAGGGGAAAACTGGAAATCTTGGAAAACGCTTAGAGTTAAAAAATCGGGATAAAATTTTGTTGGGAGAATAAGCAAAAGTCCTAGATATGTAATTGACATAACCGGGACGGATCCGCTCTCTTTGGGGTAGTGGGAGGAATTCCAGTTATTTGCTGCGTTCGGCGCTTCTATACGTGCTTTGACGATGGAAATTGGTAAGTGTGTCAGGGACCTGCACAAGTTGACTTAATAACATTCGTTTCCTTTATTCGATTATCTCGGAGGGGATGAGGGGAGGGGAAATCGTGAAAATTGAGGTATTTTTATCTTAAAAATGGGTGATTTGATCTTAATGAAACTTGGTATATAGAAAGATCTCATGTCTCAGATGCTGTATTTTCAGTTCGGATCAGATCTGGAGACATTGGGGGGTGGAGAGGGGAAACAGAAATCTTGAAAACCACATAGAGTTGACAGATCGGGATGAAACTTGATGGCAAGAATATACGCATGTTTTAGAAACGTGATTGACATAAGCGGCTCGGATCCGATCTCTTTGGAGGAGATGGGGGTATTTCCAGCGCTTTGATGATTTCGAAAGTAAGCACAAGTTCTAGATAAGTGATTGATATAACCGGACCGGATCTGATCTCTTTGGGGGAGTTGGAGGGATTTCTAGTGCTTTGGCGAATTCGGTGCTACTTGAAGTGCTAGGACGATGAAAATGGCAGGTGGGTCAGGGAGCTGTACAAATTGACTCGAGAACACTCGTTTGCCCGATTCGACCATCGGGGAGGCTCGTAGGAGAGGAAATCGTGAAAATTGAGGCATATTTATCACACGAATTGGTGATTGGACCTTAGTTAAACTTGATACATAGAAAGATCTCTTGTCTTGATCCCATTTTTATCTCGTGAAATGGACCCATTTTCAATTTGGTTTGGACGGCTATCATATTAGCAGTTTAAAAATGTTTTGTTTTTCCCCTTAGTTTAAACCCCCCCCCCCCCACCTCAAAATGTAGGCTACAAAACCCATCTACGAACTCGACCTTAGTCTTGAACAAAGAACAAAAACATTGATAATTCTAGTACCAAATCTAATTTTAGGTTTCGACCTCGTCACAAGTGCCATATAAGCTCTTGGCTCTTGTTTTATCATGTGAATTTAGAAGCATCTGCGTTTAAAATTCCGTGTAGGGCAAATATCAAATTGGAAGTACCGCTATGAATACTGCCTCTGTAGCAAGTCCTACTAAGTGTGAGGATATCCAAATGAACGTCGAAGGAAGCGTTGAGGGGAAAGTTGAAGTAAATCAAAACACACTTTGGCTATACAGATTTCTAATACAGGCCTATCAGCAATAGTTTTGGAGCGGCTTACAATATCAAGAAGAAACTACTGGGGCATTATGAGTGGGATGTTCAACTGAAACAAAAAGAAACATATACCTCCTAATACTTTTGCTATAGGTCATTTTCTATTAATTAAGTCTGAGAAGACCGAAATTGACATCAGAATTGGAAAAATTTTCCACTTAGAACGACATTTCTATCTTAAGCGAGGTCAGAGGGGGATGAAAAATCAGAATCTAAATTTTCGCAGTATTTGCTGGATTAAAAGGTGGCTTCGTATTCATTAAAGTAAGGAAAGAGCGGAAATAACATCAAAAATTTAGGACGTTGTTTGGTCTCTAAAGGGTTCCAAAAACGAATCCGAAACTTGAACTTGTGTTTTGAACTTTAATGTAGCTGTACAAATCCATAAAAAATCAATTTAGTGGCACACCCATTACAAACCACTGAAGGTGATTTTGAACCACCTTTGTATGGCCAAATTTAATTTCTGTATCCTGATGAAGGTGTTGAAGAACGCTTCGCATATCCTTTGAATTATGGGATTTATCATAATTAAATGAATCTTCTGGAGGAGACATTACGAGACACAAACAGCTATGAAAAATGTTACGAGAAAATGTGAAAAGTGGAGGACGATGTAAATTGCCTTGCTGCTTCACTGGGACTACAGCCTCCAGACGTGCAGCTCGTTTTCACTGTGCTAGAAGGAGTTGATTATAGACAGTTCAGTCCTACTGATCTAATGAAGTATGCGCTGTGTGCTGACCATAGTGTTCTGTCAAATGAAATGGTTATAAGACAATTGTAAAAATCGAGTCAATTTCAAAATACTGACCATTGTGTTTACCTAGCCTTCTACCTATAGCGATTCTATTCTGGAAAAGATCGAAGCGCTGTTTCATCTACTCCCCTCCCCCCTAAAAAAATATATTAATCTTTGCAGAGAAGCAAACCTTGCCAAATATATATACTGTGCTGAGATCGTTCACGCTCTACGAACTGCCGAGCGTGCTTGTGTAGCCATAGGAAGTGTAGGTCTTGTAATTGAGAACCACGGTTGGTAAGGTAGCCCTGACCTCGTTGACTACTGTACTAAATCAAAACTCTGGTTTTGAGTCTGGAAGGATTTTGGTATGCCTAAAAATGTGGTATGCCTATGAAAATCGCCTAAAAGCAAAGCGACGTTTCGCGAAAGTGCTTATTCAACGCCAGGCTAAACCAGTAGCTGCACTATCAAGTAAAGCCACAAGTGATCTTAATTTGCATGAAAAGTGCTCAAAAGAGATAATTCAAAAGGCTATAATGCTGTCAAAACTACCAGTGACTAGTGGTATGGTTACTTAAAAATTGGGTTTTCCGAGCTTCATCCATCATTGTCAAATCAATATGAAAGGGAGCTTGATGGTTGCTTAGGCCAGTCAATTGATGAGATCAGATTTATTGTTACTCGATCTACGACTATACAGTGCATTTCTAAGCTACAAAAGAAAACTTCTCTTGATGTTGATAGCCTCTGTGCACTGCATCTAAGATGTGGGTTCCCTCTCCTGATTGAGTATCTGATGTTCATCTTTCTGATGATATTCTGTTGTGGTATAGTTCTTAATTTGTTCAGTACTTGAGTAATAAAGTGTTATACACCGGATAACCAATTCGGCTTCGAGAAAGAAGTAGGAAACAAGCATGCTCACCATTTGATTGATAGTTTACTTCTATATGTGCATGAGAATAATCAGGTATTACATTTGCTGGGTTATAAGTATCTAGAGCTTTCGACAGGGGTGTACATCCGCATATCTTATCGGGTGCTTATAAGCGCAGAGTTAATATTTCTTTCATCAAATCGATACGTGATACGTATAAAAAGCTAAATGCCAGACTTAAGGCAACCATATCACCTAGTACGGTGGAACTAACTCTTTCAGTTTCAATAAAAAAGGGTTTAGAAAGGGCGCTGTTTCTTCTCCACCCCTGTTGAATAGTACTGTCATTGTGCCAGAGCAGAATGTTCTAACCACATGTATATTTAAAGGTATTGATGTTTCGCTAGCTAATCTATGCAGCTGAATTCGCTAATACTAGTAATCCAACCTTTGGAATTGCAGAAAATTTTCGATGGGGAGTATAAACGTATAAGTCTTTGATTTAATGAGAGTAAGACTGAGTTTCTAGTGTTCAATCACCGCTCAGATGACCCGACAAATGTTAATTTAGGTGAACATGTTATTAAAGCACAAGATACACTGACGTATCATGGTGTACCGATTTGTTCAAATCTTCGTGCCACATATCAACTTCTGAAAAATGTTTACCAGAAAATCTAGGAATGCGTATGGTTTAGTAATTTAATAAACTAATTTAACTAATTTTACTAATTTAATTTTATTTAGTTTTTAATTTTATTTTATTAATTTAGTCCTTGTGAACTTATGATCGCTTCGAGAATAGGATGTCGCTTAGATTCACTATATGTTTATTAACGTTATCACTGTTAATTAAGCATCACCAAATATGATGATATTAGAGGTAATTCATCAAAAAATTGAAATAATAATTCGGTTTTTTAACCAATATTTTTGTTCTTCAACAATTTCGAAATTCAATAATGGTTAGGAAATTCCAACAAGAACCTGACTGTTCAAATCCAGGGATTTTCAGCTGCTGAAATTCCAATTTTTGTTAAATTTCAAACAATTTTTGCAGTGCACTCTTAACCCAGCTCAAATGTGATGTCACTATGTCACTGTTTTTCTTGTTATATTTCGTCTTATTACGAATAATTTATAACAATCTTAAAGTTCGAATTGATGGTGGTAGAGTATTTTCAAGATCATTTTGAAAGATTTTCATAGTTTTAGCTAAACTAGCTTATCTGTTAATTTACTCTATAGCATACACACACATGGAAAGTATTTTATGTAGGTTAAATAGATCTGGTTGTAGTGCATTTTAGACCAAGAACCTAGTGAAAGCAGCATCGGTGGTTTGTTCCTTCTGCTTGATCTTGCCTTTGGCCTACCCTGATAAATCAACCTACCGCTTCAGATCACGTTAGATGGAAAAATAGGAGTTAAGTTTTTTGGATAAAAGTAACCGATTAATATTTATTAGAATCACAAAAATTTTATAACTTTAGAAAAGGGATGGGGAAACCCCAAGAAGAGGCGAAATGTTTAGTGATAACAATTAAGCCATAAATTCCAATACATTCAAAAATGTTAAAACAAAAGCAAAGGTTTAGCCGTCTCTTTACACAAATTTAAAATACTTTTTTTTAATGAGGATACAAAATGCACACATATTTGTTATTGTCTTCTCTGGGGTGATCCAATCAAACGGGTGGCGAAGGAATATTAGAAGATGACTTATCCAAAAGACAGTTTTCTGTTCTAGTATACATTCAGGTAACAGGTAACAAAGCCGTAGCAGGTATATTGAGGAGGGAGGAGGAAGCAGTTTCTGTATGTTTAAAGCTTAAGCATAGCTGTTTTTTCAATGTGGAAAACATATTTTTCTATTTCATTCAACATTAGTAGGGACTGGCTATCACTGCATCAAATACAATAAAAAAGAATTAATACATTTTCTCTTAGGTAAGGCACAAATAACCAAGACGGCCGGCTCGCTTCGAGGACTGAATAATTTTTCGCAGGAATAAAGATGGTCCGAACAGCCTACGTAATTTATTGAGCATCACTGCATGAATGAATTTATTTAGTGATTCAACTTACAAAAAGTATTTCACTTTCTATTCTAAAGCTAAACACTATGGACAAAAAGAAAAAGAAAAAAAAAAAAAAAAAATTAGCCTTACGGCATTTCACGACTAACAAAGAGACAAAACTAAACATCTAAAATAAACTACAAAACACATAATTTTGTACATACAATCTAACTAAACAAGAGAAAACAAAAACAAAAAGACAAACTAAATAATACACAATGAATTCCGTTATCAGACATAAAAAAAAATCCACATATTTTTTTAAAAAAATAAGATTATAACCCCAAATCCAAACGTTTAGTTTTTCTTATGTATTTCAGTAAAATATTTCTAACATTCCTAAATTTAAAAATCAAATCAAGATTAAACGGAAAAGGAACATTGATACTATAAAGGTGAAATATTAATTCTAAACGTTCACGAGCATAAATAGGGCACTCAAAAAGAAAATGGGAACAAGTTTCATTTACACCGCAAAGGCACAACTCCGTATCAATTTTGTTTATTCGGTGAAGAAAGAAATTTAGCCTGCAATGACCCGTAATAATCTGCGTTAGATGGTAGGAGGGCTGAACTTTGCAAACAGCTAATAAATCTTCTGTTGAAGCAAAAAAGCGAATTGACCAAGAACTAACTTTATTCTTAAATTCTTCATACCATCGTCCGTAAAGTATATTTTTCAATGCCTTTCTATTAATATGAAAGGTTGAAGTATGGATTTCTCGTACTGTCGAAAGGCCTAAGATATCTACTAATGATTCATCAGTGAAAGTACTATGATTGGATGAGCGTTTAGAAAGGGGGAATTCAGGAGAAGTGAAATTTGGCCAGTGACTTGGACGGCCTTTTTTCGCATAGCGCAATGTCGCTAGCTCAGTCGCTCGGAAAGAAATTGGCAGTACCCCAGCAATGGCCGTAATTACGTCATTTTGGGCAGAACGGAAAGATTTTGAGATTATTATCATTGAAGTTCTTTGAGCAGACTGTAGCATTTGTAAAATATTTTTCTTTCTAAGAGCTGAAAACCAAACTGATACCCCATACAAAATTGTACTTTCTATAACTGATTTATATAATTTTCTTAAAGCTTGTGGTTTGAGACCCCATGTCATCTTCGCTGCACAAAGGAGTCTCGTCGAATACTGCTTTGCAGCAGTAACTCGGGAAGAGACATGATCAGTCCATAAAAGTTTCCTATCTAAAATAATTCCTAAGTAACGGACTTTTTGTTGTATATTAATTTTTTCTCCTCCAAAAAAAAAGATTTACAACAGGAACTTTGTGTTTGTTTGTGAACAATACAGCTTCTGTTTTACGTTGGTCGAAAGTAAGTTTGTTTTCTGCAGCCCACACTTCAAACTTCTGAAATATTTTTTCCGCCAAATTTTCTAAAAACAGAATATTTTTACCTGTTAAAATTACAGTGACATCGTCAGCATATGCCTGAATCGTACAATTTTCACCAAAATCCATTTCTAAAAGGTCATTTATGTTGATTAACCATAAAAAAGGAGACAAAATTGATCCTTGCGGACAAGACTTTTCCAACTTCCGGGATACATCTTTTCCATATGATACCGTCCTATCTGATAAAAAACTTTTCACTAATCTTAACAATTGAGTTGGGCATTTCTTATCCTTGAGCTTTTTTAAAATACCTGGATGCCATGCATTGTCGAATGCTCCTTTAATGTCAAAAAAAAGGCAAAGTGTGAATTTCTTTTCCTCTTTATTTTTCTCAATAACGCTTACCATATTGTCAACTGCATCTATTGTACTTTTACCCTTACAAAACCCAAATTGTCTTTTAGAAACCCAACAATTATCCAAACTAAGTTTATCTAATCTATTCATAATAATCCGTTCAAAAATTTTTCCGATGTTTGACAACAAGCTAATCGGGCGATAAGAACCGGGGTTACCATCATTAGTTTTCCCTTTTTTAAGAATTACTATAATATTTGCTTGTTTCCAAAGGACAGGAAAATATGATGTCTTTAGGCAACTATTAAAAAGCTTCAACAAAGTAGGTGATAAAACATTAATATTTTTCTTTATAGTAAAATTCATTATACCATCAGGTCCCGGAGCCTTCATGGGTTTGATTGACTTAATAACATCCTGTAAAATTTCCATGGTAATAGGTTCCATTTTATCCTGATTTTCACTAGAGATATTTTCTGTTTCATTTCTTATCAACTTTTGAGCAACACTGTCATTAGAATTATCATCTGACGAAAACCATTTACCTAGAAGTTGTTCTCCAGCCTCTTTAGGTGAATCTGTCATCGACCCATCTTGTTTTAAAATATGAACTGGGAGAGTTGCAGAGCCTTTTAACTTGCAAATTTTATTTATAGTGTTCCAAGGGTCCAAACTAGCTTTTTCTTCGCAAAACTTTTTCCAATCTTCCTTTTTCGCTGCCAAAATTTTCGTTTTATAATCTAGATGTGTTTGATTCTTTATTTGCTCGCTTTCAACGGTACCAAGTCTCTTATAGACCCTTTGAGCATGTCTGTACTTCTTTCTTAAATCTGTCAAATCTTGGTTCCACCACCTTGCATATTTGCTTTGTTTGTGACTATTTTTAAGAGGGGTCGATTCCTTAGTTGCTTTTTGCATTAAATTCTTAATTTCATTAGCAGCACAATCAATTTCCTCCACCGAGGACATAGGTAGAGAATAAATGTCATCGATTCCACGTAATAAAGTAGCACTAAAAGTATCCCATTTAGTTTTCTTATAAATGTATCTTGGCTCTTCAGTTTCAAATATGGGAAAATTAAACTCCAAAGTAAATAAAATATACGAGTGATCCGAAAGAGAAGGGTATTCATCAAGAACTTTCCAACACCTTACACTTTGAACAAGATTAGTACCTACAGCAGTAACGTCTGGGCTAGTTGTATTGCGTAGCCCATACGTTGTCTCACTAGGATCATTCACTACTAACAATGATTTACTAGCAAAAAAATCTTCAAGCTCCTTGCCTTTCTTGTCAGTTTGACTGTTACTCAGCCACAAAGGGCTTTTAGCGTTAAAATCCCCCCCAACAACGTAATTAGCAAAATGTCTGACCTTGTCTAAACAACTGATATTATCTGTCAATCGCTGCACCGAAGGAGGACAATATACCGAACAGAATGTCAAAGTTCTACTGTTCAAATAAACTGAGACTGTCACACATTCATTAGACGAGAGGTTATGGTGTACGTCAGCTTTTAGACTATTTTTCACTAATACGGCAGCACAAAAAAATTTCTTATCTGTGTCAATTTTAGAGAAACACTTGTAACTATATGGAACACATGATATTTTACAGAATTTATTTACATACGGTTCTTGCAACAGAACTATATCCGGTTTCAGTTCTTCTATTGTTTTTTGCAACTGTAGGGCTGCTGAATAAGAATGTTGCAAATTAATTTGAAGCACTGTTAAGTTATTCTTATCAATATTCACATCTCGAGATTGAGTCAATTAAACTGGATATTATTCTTTAAACGAGCAGTTAACTTCTTTGCAACCGGGCATTTGCTTAACTCATAGGCAGCATGCCCATCTGACTTAAGTTTGTTTTTTTCGCAAGCCCGGCAATTTGGGCGGGACGAAAAGGACTTGTCGCAATTTTTATAAGTGTGCGGGCCCAGCAACCATGAGCATACTTCGTCCGCTCTACAATCTGTCTTCCGATGACCGTATAAGCAACATTTGCTACATCTTATCAAGTGTACATAGTCGTCGCAAGAGGCAAGGATAAAACCGATCCGTAAGCCTCTTTGGGACAGTATAAATTGGCGGATCTTTGGACTCACTTCCACAACAACTTTCCTTTTTGACGCGTTTTCAAGAATGGTGATGATCCTGAAGCTTTCCCCTTCGTTGGCCATCCGCTGAATTTCTGGGTTACACTGCAGCAGGTATTTTTCACTTTCGTCTTTGACCTGAGGGGAGGGAGCCCCATTGACTAACATTCTTGGAAAGTGCTTTTTCACCTCTTTCGGTTTGTACTTCGTGTCCGACACTTTCTCTGTCAGTACTGACATGGCTGCCTCTAGCTCCCTTTTCGACCCCAATTCCAAGATGACTCTACCTTCCTTCGCCGGAACAACTTTCTTCACGGAAAAATCGGAATTTTCTCCTTTGACAACTCTGCTGATTGATTCCGTAACTTGCATGGCTTCGTCAAAATTCATACGGTTTCGTTTTTCCACAGATACAGGCTCCAGAATCACAGAGAATGTTTCAGGACCCTTGAGCGCTTGGGCATAAGACGCCTGCTGGGGTGCGGGTACATAAATCTGTCCATTTTTTTGCGATTTTATCCGCTCAAGCTCTTTCTGGAGATTCACAACTTCATTCAGACGGGAATTTTCGATTCGGAGGAGTTCAATGTTCTCTTCGATTGTTCGTTGGTGAAGATATTGGATTCTGCTGCATATTTGGGAGGCATTAAATTTACCACCGGGGACTTTGAATGACCCTATTACGTCCTTCAACATATCCAGCAGCACTGCAACACTTTTTTCATTCATGACAGTAAGAGACTCCAACGATTCGTGATCAGACGTCTCTAGGGACGATTTTACTTTGGACATCTTCGAGTAACAAACTAGGTATCCCGATCACGGTATCCCGTTCACGGTTCAGCGTCTAAATGAACGCCATCTATAATAACTGAAATTAGTAAGAATCTAATAATGTCAACGCCAAAAAAAAATTAGTTAGTTATTTCAAAAGATAGCTTCAAACAAATGCCAACTTTATGGGCAGATCTTAGTAAGGTAGGTTTAACCTAGCCCACTTAAGCATCCACAGATACACTGTATCAGTCAATCCAAGAGAATCATTGTAATCCAAATTTAATAATTTTCTCACTGTTTACATTCAGACAAACTTACTAAACTCCCATCACTGCATGTTCTGGTAAATAGCTGAAGATTGCCCTCAAGTGGGCTCAGTAGTGAAGTTCATGATTTCATCCAGGGACGGCTTTTGACACAGAAATCACTTGTCAGCGACATTAGATAGCGACGACAATAACAGAATTAAAGAATCTTAAAACACAAAATTAATAAGGCTTAAAAACTTGAATATCAATATGGAATCAAAGAAGAGCTCAGACACGGAAGACATCAGTTCGCATATTAGCCATACTGGCATTTCGCAAGTTAATAATTCCTTGTACTTTGAGCACTCAGTCAAAAGTCGGACTAGATCTAAATTGGCAAAATCTGCTAATGCCAGTAAAAGTAAAAGCCAAGGCTCACTTTCGAGAAAGCGGGAAGGTAACCAGGGGACTGAGATATCATCCAAAAGCGTGAAAGACTCAGCTTCTTCAAGCAAGAAAAAGCCTGCCGAGAAGCAGCATTTGCTTACTACAGATTCATTACTAGAAACTTATTTCAAGGCTTACCGTGTTATGGAATCAGTATTTGCTGACTTAGATGACAATACAGGCCAAATTTTGAAAACAGACAAAGAAGAAGCAAACACTTCTAATCATTCAGGTAATATGTCATTTAAATTTAGTTGGCTTGAAAGAGGAATTCATAGAAAAATAGCAGATAAAAATGGCGTATTTGTTAATTAAGAATTCGCATCCTAAACTGTAAATGAGAGAATTAATTTTGTTGGATCAACACTTGAAACACAAAGTTTAAGACAACTTTGCAGTTGTAGTAGATCAAGCAAAAATTAAGTCGCCAAGTAAATTTGCCCAAGTTTCTAAAGGTAAAAAAAAACAGAAAATTTAAGTGTTTCCAGAACAAGCATTCCGGCATTAGTTATGTCTGCCTTTGAATGCAAAATTTGATTTTAAAAATGATTTTTCCAATGAAAAATGCCAAAAGCATTCCAGTACTCATTTTTCTAAAAGTCGTTCGATCAAAATTCAGAGATAGCTATTTTGTTCAGCATAGTTGAAAGCTCCAATAACTATGCCTTTGGGGATGACATGCTTCCCACAGTCCCTGGGGAATGGATGAAAATGTGAAATTTGACATTAATACAGATAAATGTCTTCAGGACAAAATAAAGATATTTAAACTTAAAAACAAAGACTGCCATTAATTAAAAAGGGCAGTTTAAAAAAGGGTAGTTTTCTCATTCGTCAGTATAAGCCCTATGATAACAAAATTCTTACTTATTACATTCATGAATTTTGTATTTATTAGATTTTCATAATCATGCTCGGTTTAACTGCATTTTGTCATATAAAATCAGTATCTACTGACTTAGGTGATAATCAGGCTAACTTTTGAAAACAGATAAGGAAGAAGCAAACACCTCTAATCATTCAAGTAATATGTCGTTAAAATTAAGTTTACTTTAAACAGGAACACATATGATGTTAACAGATCAAAGTGACGTATTTGATAAATCAGATTTTGGACGCTAAACTGAAAATGAGAGAATCACTTTTGTGGAATTAATGCTCGATACAAAAAATATAGAAAAAATTCTGTTGGAGGCAGATCGAGCTTCTAAAATCAAGCTTATTTTCCTTCTAAAACTGAAAATTCAACTGTTCCCCGAACAAGTATTCCAACATCCGTTGCATCTGGTTTTGAATGAAAAATTCAAAGTAAATAAAAATGGAGTTTTCCTATGAAAAATACAGACTGAACCAAACAGTTAGTGGTAACAAAATCAGTCCAATAGTAACCGAAACTCTAAAAAGCGGAATTGTCATTACAATAGATACATCAAAAGAATTAGCTTTTGATGTATCTTGGCGGGAATAGAGTTGAATTTTTGGATCAAATAGAAATTCTAGTGCGCTTTTTGACTGACCGAAACGATTGGAGGGCAACTAGTCCCTTTTTACCTAAACCTATTCAAGCATAATTTTAAGATAATCATTTTACTCAGCATATTTAAAAGGTCCAATAACTATGCTTCTGAGGATGACATGACCTCCCGCAGCCAAAGGCAAAGGGGTGTATTTTAGGAAATTTGACGATTGTTTACATATAGGGTTTTTTATTGGGAAGTATGCAGTATTTATTATATAGACATTTTTCGGAAGGGGGGGGGGGGCACGGGGAGAATTTCTGCAAGGCTTGTTTTATTGAAATATAAGGGTAATAGAAATTGCCTCGGAAATAAAGCCCTTTATCTGAATCAAATGTACTTGATTAAGCTTTCTTACATATTACAATGGGTCTCAACTTATGGCCCAAAATTAGAGCTGTTTTTTTTTTATATTCAATTTCAATGTTTCTTGGTTTCTGTTTTGAAGGAAGAATCTTGTTCTGCTTTACCCAAATTAATAATAATTGCCCAAATTAATAATACTTATTGAAAATAGGCTACATTTAAATATTCATGAAATCAGGCAGCTATTAACTGCTGCAGAAACTGCTGTATGAACTGCTTATTTAGAAAAGTATATATCGCGGCTGCTTGGTACGGACCTCGTATAATGGAGAAATCATATTGTTCGGGAGACGATAAAAACCGTTTTAATGGTGCAATTTTTAGACAAAATACCAAATAATTCCAAATGACTCAGGATCTGTTTTTGCGTGGATTAGAGCTATATTATCAAAGATATTACGGGATATTACGAGGTATAACTTATATTTCTAATGTAAGATTATCAAAGATATTACGATGTGTGTCTTTCTTATTTTGCCATGTGGGTATTAGAGATGAAGTTTTATCGTTGTCGTCAGATGACGCAACATAAGAACTGCAAAAGACGCATATAAAAAGTTGTTTTCGGTAAAAATCGATTATACAAGGTGTGCATGCATCAGCCACGATATGTCAAAGGCGTATTTAAAGACTGAATGTCTGAATGTGTCTTTTTAAGTTGCTGGGTTTTTTTTTTTTTTTAATTTTTCATTTTATCGAAAAAAATAAATGCCGCAAAGCGATTGACTGTTCATACTTTGAGTATTTATTTGACATCTCATTTGAGCATGGACCTGTTAAGCATTTTGGCTTGAACACAGTTTATTTAAATAGCAAAGTAGACCATGGGCTTTTGTCTCGTTTTTGTGTTTTATTAAATAAAAAAACAAGTTTTTTTTTAACAGAAAGTAAGGAGTAATATTAAAACTTAAAACGAACAGAAATTACTTCGTATATGAAAGGGGCTTTTAATCCTCAACACCCCGCTCTTTACGCTAAATTTCTTTTATGTTTTAAAAAGTAGAGTTAAGAGAAAGAGGCAAACTTTAGCGTAAAGAGCGAGGGTCTTCTACTTTTTAAAACAGTAGAGAGTCTTTCTCTCAACTCTACTTTTTAAAACAGTAAAAAACTTTAGCGTAAAGTGCGGGGCGTTGAAGAGGGAAGAGTCCCTTTCGTATACGGAGTTATTTTTGTTCGTTTTATGTTTTAATATTGCTCCTTACTTTCAGTTAAAAACACTTGTTTTTTTTTCTTATTTAATTTCTGAGCGTTTTTGAATTAATGCATGTTTTGATTTTGGCTCTCCGCACATGAATAATTAAAACGAAATTTGAATATTTATTTATTTTTATGGCTAAATGGCTTCCTCATAGTTTTGATCGGGCGATTTTGAGAAAAAAGGAGCGGGGGAGTAGGCCTAGTTACCCTTCAAATTTTTGATTATTTAAAAAGGCAACTAGAACTTTTAATTTTTCTACGAATGTTTTTATTAGTAAAAATATACGTAACTTACGAATTAACTTACGTAACGAACTTCTATATTCTTATGTTTTTATTACGTATATGAGTGAATTCATCCCCTAGTCTGTACCTCACTCTTTACACTAAAGCTTAAATTTTGTCCCAATTCGTTAAGAATGACCCCTGAATCACAAAAACCGTAAAATAAATACTTGAAATTTATAAAAATTACTTTAGCGTAAAGAGCGAGGTATTGTGGAGGGGACGAACCCCCTTACATGCGTAATACTTTTCTTTTTATGTGGATATACTCCCTCCCCTCAAACGATCCCCCAACCAAAAAATCCCCCTGAAAGCGTCTGTACACTTCCCAATAACAATTACCATATGTAAACACTGGTAAAATTTGTAACCCGCAACCCCTCCCATGGAGACTGGGGGAGAGTAAGTCGTCCCTAAAGACATATTTATTATTAGGTTTTTCGACTATGCTGAATAAAATGGATATCTCAAAATTTTTATCTGGTGACTTTGGGGAAAATGAGCATGGGAGAGGGTCGAGGTGCCCTCCAATGTTTTTGGTCACTTAACCCTTTCAGACCTGAACCAAGAAGGAGTTGCGTAAAAATTCTGAAAATAGCAGAGAGTGATCCTGGAGGTTCAACTAGAACAGGTTTATTTTTTTGAAATTTTTATTTCATTCCATATCCAAAATGTGAATGGTTACCATATGGTCACGTCGGGTATATACAGATACTATTATAGGTGAAAATTTGTGAAACAGTTGCGATCTGAGTTCAAACACAGTCGAACTTTGCACTTCGAACACATGATTCGACTGGTTCCACCCCTAACGCACTTCTCATAGCGACGCCTTCCCTTTTCAGTCGTATCCGGAAAATGCGAGGTCTGGTCAAACCTCACTGATTCCGAAGGCATCCCGTCTCGCGAGATAGTCGTATTGCGCTTGGTCACTGATAAGAATGGTCTTCCAACTCGAGGACTTTGAGATACGCCAGTAAGAACCAACCCACGAGCAATGTCCATTTTGAAGTACAGCAGAGACATGTGCTGAACATTGATCTGCTTACACTGTCGGCAGTGTATCAGCCAGGCGTTATTCACAGCCATGTCAAAGAAGTAGTACACAATCCTCGTATACCATTTCTTAGAGCGAATGTCAGTCCTGTAAAGCTCCAGGAACATGTCAGCAAGATCTACGCCCCCCATTGATTTGTTGTAGTCAGGGACGATTCGGGGGCGATCAACTTCGACGTATTTCCGTGTTGTGCCATCCCATCTCTGACACTTATCAATTGGGGTGACTGCACAGTATGAAGAAGCCAAATGGACTGGTTTGTTGTCATACCATTTTACTACCGATACTTCTGAATGTCTTTCAAAACGGAAGTCCACTGACCCTCGTCCTTTCTTCTTCATGTAGGCGTTGGTATCTAGAACAGCGCCCCTCATTCTGTTGCTGCGTATCGTACCACATGACTCGGTGCCATATTCAACCCGGAGCTTGTGAATGAGATCGATGCCAGTATAGAAGTTATCAAAGAACAACTTGAAGTTCATGAACCTTGGCAGATTTTCTACAAGCCGAAGGACAACGTCAGTACCTTGGCCAAGTTCAGAAATTTCAACAGCTCCTTTTCCTGTATATATCTCTATGTCATACACTATTCCGCTGATGCCGGCTCCCGTGAAAACCTTTACACCCCACGAGTGGGGCTTGTCCTTCAAGTACTGTCGAAATCCAATTCTTCCTTTGAATGGGATCATCTGTTCGTCAATACTTTGGATCTCATTTCTTTGTCTATTTTTTTTCAGATTCTCCCTGAATGCGTCGTATAGTCTTCTGATCTTGAACAGTTTATCATGACCAACTTCCCCTTTCGGTATCATTAAGGTGTCATAGCAAATGTGTAAAAAAGACCTCAAGCTGATGAACCTATCTCTGCTCATGGTATCAGCCACCGGGGAATATCGTATTCCATTCTCCCAGTACATTCTAATAGCCGGAAGTTTGAGAATGCTCATAAGCATTTGAACTCCAAGAAATCTGCGCAGCTCTTCAAGGGAAAGTTTCAGAGCAAGATTCTTCTTTCTCATGGCATTCAGATTCGTTTGGTCCACAATGTTTGAAAGAATGTCTTCTGTGATAAACATTCGGAAGAGATCAAGGGGCGTTTGTACCTCGTCATAGTGTGGCATAGAATCCTAACATGTAATATTTCGAGGTTCGGGCTCCGTTTTTATCCACTTGTATTGCTTTGCCTCCTTCGCTACCTTCTTTTTTGCTACTGGTTTTGCCGTGACCTGAGGAGCATCAGTTGGAGTTACTAGACCGGCCACTGCTTGGGAAGGAGCATTTTTTTGAGCTCTTGTAAGGATAAAGGGTTCAGCAGGTGCAGTAACTGTTGCTGACTGTATTGCAGAAGAAGCTGACACTAGTGCTGATGATGTGCTTGAAGAACTGTTTGACGCTGTTATATCATTCAAGCCCGGAAGAGGCAAATCGAATTGATCCATGTCATCGCCATTGTCTAACTCGAACCTGCCAAGCATTGCTAAAGGGATGTCGTCTGTGTGGTCGATATCCTCTTTATCTCTTCCGTCTTCATTGCCATAACAGTTGAGAGAACGTAAAGGCTGAAATTCTTGATCTGGATTGTCTGGTGCCCAGTTTGGGTCGTCGTCGTCGGAAGAGATATCGAGATCTGAATCACAATCAGGTATGAATAAAAGCCTTGCTGCTTCTTCTGCAGTCATTTTCTTGTTAACTCTTCTACTTCTTTCCTTGATCAGTCTCTCTTCCAAGGGCTTGGGACCATGACCTCTCATGGAGTCAGAGCTCGTGCTTGGATCAGCTGAAAAGAAATTCAAGGTAAGTGCATCACTTAATAATAACAATAATAATAGTATATTGCAATAAAATAGGCCATTGGCCTCAACACTTGCCTGAGGCATCCCACAAAATAGCTTTTTTACCCTTGTTTCAGTAAAAAGGAGGAACAGAAAGAAAATGTGCCTATTCCCGATCATAAAAAGGACTTGCTGCCTCGTTTGCTGTACAAATCTGCCTAGGTATGGTTTGGCACTGAATGCCTGACGTGACCATTTGGTAATCGATCGTTAGCAACCTTGTTTGCGGCTAACCTACAGCTCAGAATTAGACTAGTGATATCTCATTCGAAAGAACGCATTCTTAGCTACAAAATAAGATCATAATCAGGCTCTGAACTTACCAGAAACGTCCAGGTCATCGAGGTCGAAATCTGCACTTTTCCTCTTTTTCGACATTTTATGTTTTGTCTAAACTTGGACGCTCGCTCGACCGCTCGGGTAAAGCCTTGAGGGACAATAAATTCAAACGCGACAGAGTCAAGCAAGTGCTATCTAGTGGAAAAGAAATCACGGTTGTGACTTTGTCGAGTCGAGAGAAAAAAAATAGGAGGCGAGCGGTATCCGTATGGTGACCACAGGCATGAAAGGGTTAAAAAGGACACTAGAACTTCTAATTTCCGTTAGAATGAGCCCTCTCACAACATTTTAGGGCCACTGGGTCGATACGATCACCCCTGGGAAAAATAACAACAAAAAAACAAACAAATAAACACGCATCCGTGATCGTCTTGTGGTAAAATATGCAAAATTCCACATTTTTGCTGATAGGAGCCTGAAACTTCTACTTTAGGGTTTTCTGATACGCTGAATCTGATGGTGTGATTTTAGTTAAGATTCTATGACTTTAAAGGAGTGTTTTCCCTTATTTTCTAAAATAAGGCCTCAGGCTCGTAACTTTCAAGTCTAAACTTAATGAAACTTATATATTTAAAATCAGCATTAAAATGCGATTTTTTTGATGCAACTATCCGTTTTTTAAGGTTTCGGTTACTATTGAGCCGGGTCGCTCCTTACAACAGTTCGTTATCAC
The DNA here is from genome assembly GCF_032884065.1 of Artemia franciscana. NCBI lineage: Eukaryota > Metazoa > Arthropoda > Branchiopoda > Anostraca > Artemiidae > Artemia > Artemia franciscana. Next base: position 36,182 of record NW_027062727.1, on the reverse strand, counting down.
GAACTGTTTGATGTTACCAAATATTTTGGCTATCAATATTGTTAACTTATTGCTTCTGAGTGGAATAACATAGTTATTATCATAACGGTACTCAAATAGATCTTCTCACAAATTCTTAATTTGGCTTTCGTTTTCAAAAAAAAGCAAAAATTGCTATGAAGCTGAGCTAGAATATGCTTGGAAAACTACAACTGATGTTGCATTTTAATCAAATTCAACTTAATTATAAGAAATTCAGTCAGTTTTTTAGAATAAGTTCAGGTTTCAGATTCAGATACTTAGCCTATTACTTCACCAAAAAAAAAAAAAAAAAAAAAAAAAAAAAAAAAAAAAAAAAAAAAAAAAAAAAAAAAAACCATAACCACATCATATAAAAAACTCTAGTACCGTACATAAGACGAGATTCCTCTGGGTGGCTCTTTCTTCTAACCATCTTTAAACAAAGAAAAAACACTAAATAAACATTAACACAAAAACTGATTCATTATTTTTTCACAAAAAAGAAGAAATAATTAATCGTCACAAACAAAAAAGGTTAAACATTTTATCTCGTTACAATCTAACATCCCCCCCTTTACATTACAGCATTCTTGCATCCCTTCCAAAAAAAAATTATCTCCCTTTTTCAATCAAAAAGTTTTTTACTTTCTTTTCAACACAATTAAGCTACCAGCCGCACTAATGCTATCCGGAAGACCGCTCAAACAGCTCGTAGTAACGAGCTGAAGGAGTGAAATGGCTCATTAGTAACTGAAACTCTAAAAAACAGAATTTCGATAACAATAGATATATCAAAAGCATTCATTTATTATACTGATTTCAAATATATGAGATTCATCTAGTTTAGTGTTAATCATCAAAGACTACAAGCCTGAGAAAATTTGTCTGCTTTTCGATATAGGGGAGAAACACACCCTAAAAGTCAAATAATGAAAATCACAGCATCAGATTCAGCGTATCTGAAAACCGTTTCGTAGATGTTTCAAGCTCTTATCTATAAAGCTCTTATCTTATCCATCATATCTATAAATATAAAAATAAGTTGTCTGTGTGTGTGGGGGTCTGTCGGGTGACGTCATGTTTGTGTGTTGACTGACGTCATGTTTTCGACTAACGAAATTACAGACCGGGACACCGGGACACAAATGACGACCGGGACACCGCCACATAGGGAATATAAATGACGACCGGGACACTCAAAGAGAAAGCGACCGGGACACAAGGAATGTTCGATTAGCAATCACCATCAACAAAGCACCGGGACACAAATGACGACCGGGACACAGGGAGTATAAATGACGACCAGGACATAAGTAAAAAAAACTAAAAAAAGGTAAAAACTACAAATAAACTAAAAAGAAAAAACTTAAAACTAATAAAAAAAACTAAAAAAGCTAAAAAACAAAAAAAAAATAAAAAAAGGGAAAAAAATGAAAAATAAAGGAGAAAAACAAAACTAAAAAAAATACAAAAAAAGAAAAACTAAAAAAAAACTAAAAAAACTAAAAAAAAAGTAAAAACCAAAAAAAAACTAAAAAGAAAAAAAGGGGGAAAATACAAAAATTTATTTCATCATATACCATTTCAAAAACGAATGGACATACAGACCGGGATACAAATGACGACCGGGACCCAGGGAATATAATCCGGGACACTGGGACAAAAATGACGACCGGGACACCGGGTCACAAGGAATATAAATGACGCCCGGGAGACTCAAAGAGAAATCACAGACTGGGACACCGGGACACAAATGACGACCGGGACACAGGAAATATAAATGACGACCGAGACACAGGGACACAACTACAACGGGGACGCCGGGGGGCACAGGGGGATATATAAATGACGACGGCGACACAGGGAATGGTCGATTAGCAATCACCATCAACAAAGCTCAAGGGCAATCATTAGAATCATGAGGTATAGATCTGAATACGGATTGTTTTCCCATGGACCATTATATGTTGCATGTTCAAGAGCCGGTAAACCTGACAATCTATTTATATGCACAGACAATGGGACAACAAAGAATGTTGTATATTCGCAAGTTTTACGTAGTATAAACATATATATATATATATATATATATATATATATATATATATATATATATATATATATATATATATATATATATATATATATATATATATATATATATATATATATATATATATATATATATATATATATATATATATATATATATATATATATATATATATATATACATATATATATATATATATTTATATATATATATGTATATGTATATATATATATATATATATATATATATATATATATATATATATATATATATATATATATATATATATATATATATATATATATATATATATATATATATATATATATATATATATATATATATATATATATATATATATATATATATATATATATATATATATATATATATATATATATATATATATATATATATATATATATATATATATATATATATATATATATATATCTATATTCACAGGTGGGACATAGGGACACAACTACAATGGCGCGTAACTAATATGGTGCGTAACGAATTACGCGCGCGGGGGGGGCTTGGGGGGGAGGGTGAAGCGCCCCCACCAACTAGGTGTTGGGGTAGTGCGAAGCGCCACCCCAACAGCTAGTAGGGAATATAAATGACGACTGGGACACTCAAAGAGAAAGCGACCGGGACACAAGGAATGTTCGATTAGCAATCACCATCAACAAAGCACCGGGACACAAATGACGACCGGGACACAGGGAATATAAATGACGACCAGGACACTCAAAGAGAAATTACAGACCGGGACACCGGAACACAAATGACGACCGGGACAAAAATGACGACCGGGACACCGGTACACAGGGAATATAAATGACGACCGCGACACTCAAAGAGAAATTACAGACTGGGACACCGGGACACAAATGACGACCGGGACACAGGGAAACAACAACAACGGGGAAGCCGGGGGGCACAGGGGGATATATAAATGACGACGGGGACACAGGGACTGTTCGATTAGCAATCACCATCAACAAAGCTCATGGGCAATCATTAGAATAATGAGGTATAGATCTGAATACAGATTGTTTTCCCATGAACCATTATATGTTGCATGTTCAAGAGTCGGTAAACCTGACAATCTATTTATATGCACAGACAATGGGACAACAAAGAATGTTGTATATTCGCAAGTTTTACGTAGTATAAACATATATATATATATATATATATATATATATATATATATATATATATATATATATATATATATATACATATATATATATATATATATATGTATATATATCTATATATATAAAAATAAGTTGTCTGTCTGTGGATGGATGGATGGATCAGGTGACGTCACCTGAAAAAACTGGATCAGGTGACGTCAAAACTGAAAAAACTAAAAAAAGGCAAAAACTACAAAAAAAACTAAAAACTAATAAAAAAAATAAAAAAGCTAAAAAACTAAAAAAACTAAAAAAAGGCAAAAACTACAAAAAAAACTAAAAACTAATAAAAAAGCTAAAAAACTAAAAAAACTAAAAAAAGGCAAAAACTACAAAAAAAAACTAAAAACTAATAAAAAAAATAAAAAAGCTAAAAAACTAAAAAAACTAAAAAAACTAAAAACTAAAAAAAAACTAAAAAAAAGGAAAAAACTGAAAAATAAGCTAAAATAAAGGTAAAAACCAATAAAAAACTAAAAAAAAAACTGAAAAAACTAAAAAAAGGCAAAAACTACAAAAAAAACTAAAAACTAATAAAAAAAGTAGAAAAGCTAAAAAACTAAAAAAACTAAAAAAAGGTAAGAAACTAAAAAAAATAAAAAATAAAAAAAAACTAAAAAAAAGGAAAAAACTGAAAAATAAGCTAAAATAAAGGTAAAAACCAATAAAAAACTAAAAAGAAAAAAAGGAAAAAACTAAAAAAAATTTTCATCTAAAAAACTAAAAAAAACTAAAAAAGGTAAAAACTAAAAGAACTAAAAAAGAAAAAAATAAATGACGCAACTCAAAGAGAAAGCGACCAGGACAAAAGGAATGTTCGATTAGCAATCAACAAAGCACCGGGACACAGGGAGTATAAATGACGACCAGGACATAAGTAAAAAAAAAAACTATCTATATATATAAAAATAAGTTGTCTGTGGATCTGTGGATCGTGGATCAGGTGACGTCACCTGAAAAAACTGGATCAGGTGACGTCAAAACTGAAAAAACTAAAAAAAGGCAAAAACTACAATAAAAAACTAAAAACTAATAAAAAAAATAAAAAAGTTAAACAACTAAAAAAAACTAAAAAAAGGCAAAAACTACAAAAAAAAACTAAAAACTAATAAAAAAGCTAAAAAACTAAAAAAACTAAAAAAAAGGCAAAAACTACAAAAAAAAACTAAAAACTAATAAAAAAAATAAAAAAGCTAAAAAACTAAAAAAACTAAAAAAACTAAAAAAAGGTAAAAAACTAAAAAAACTAAAAACTAAAAAAAACTAAAAAAAAGGAAAAAACTGAAAAATAAGCTAAAATAAAGGTAAAAACCAATAAAAAACTAAAAAAAAAACTGAAAAAACTAAAAAAAGGCAAAAACTACAAAAAAACTAAAAACTAATAAAAAAAGTAAAAAAGCTAAAAAACTAAAAAAACTAAAAAAACTAAAAAAACTAAAAGAAGGTAAAAAACTAAAAAAAATAAAAAATAAAAAAAAACCAAAAAAAAGGAAAAAACTGAAAAATAAGCTAACATAAAGGTAAAAACCAATAAAAAACTAAAAAGAAAAAAAGGAAAAAACTAAAAAAAAATTTCATCTAAAAAACTAAAAAAAACTAAAAAAGGTAAAAACTAAAAGAACTAAAAAAGAAAAAAATAAATGACGACACTCAAAGAGAAAGCGACCAGGACAAAAGGAATGTTCGATTAGCAATCAACAAAGCACCGGGACACAGGGAGTATAAATGACGACCAGGACATAAGTAAAAAAAAAAATTAACAAAACTAAAAAGAAGGTAAAAACTACAAAAAAACTAAAAAGAAAAAAAAAACTAAAAACTAATAAAAAAACTAAAAAATCTAAAAATCTAAATAAACTAAAAAAGAAAAAAAAAGGAAAAAAATAAAGGAGAAAAACAAAACTAAAAAACGAATGTATATACAGACCGGTACACCGGGATACAAATGACGACCGGGACACAGGGAATATAAATGACGACCGGGACACAGGGACACAACTACAACGGGGACACCGGGGGAAACAGGGGGATATAAATGACGACCGGGACAAAAAAACTAAAAAGAAAAAAAAACTAAAAACTAATAAAAAAACTAAAAAATCTAAAAATCTAAATAAGCTAAAAAAGAAAAAAAAGGAAAAAAATAAAGGAGAAAAACAAAACTAAAAAACGAATGTATATACAGACCGGGACACCGGGATACAAATGACGACCGGGACACAGGGAATATAAATGACGACCGGGACACAGGGACACAACTACAACGGGGACACCGGGGGAAACAGGGGGATGTAAATGACGACCGGGACACCGGGACAGGGAATGGTCGATTAGCAATCACCATCAACAAAGCTCAAGGGCAATCATTAGAATCATGAGGTATAGATCTGAATACAGATTGTTTTCCCATGGACCATTATATGTTGCATGTTCAAGAGTCGGTAAACCTGACAATCTATTTATATGCAAAGACAATGGGACAGCAAAGAATGTTGTATATTCGCAAGTTTATATATATATATATATATATATATATATATATATATAAACTACAAAAAAAACTAAAAACTAATAAAAAAAATAAAAAAGCTAAAAAACTAAAAAAACTAAAAAAACTAAAAAAAGGTAAAAAACTAAAAAAACTAAAAACTAAAAAAAACTAAAAAAAAGGAAAAAACTGAAAAATAAGCTAAAATAAAGGTAAGAACCAATAAAAAACTAAAAAAAAACTGAAAAAACTAAAAAAAGGCAAAAACTACAAAAAAACTAAAAACTAATAAAAAAAGTAAAAAAGCTAAAAAACTAAAAAAACTAAAAAAACTAAAAGAAGGTAAAAAACTAAAAAAAATAAAAAATAAAAAAAAACCAAAAAAAAGGAAAAAACTGAAACATAAGCTAACATAAAGGTAAAAACCAATAAAAAACTAAAAAGAAAAAAAGGAAAAAACTAAAAAAAATTTTCATCTAAAAAACTAAAAAAAACTAAAAAAGGTAAAAACTAAAAGAACTAAAAAAGAAAAAAATAAATGACGACACTCAAAGAGAAAGCGACCAGGACAAAAGGAATGTTCGATTAGCAATCAACAAAGCACCGGGACACAGGGAGTATAAATGACGACCAGGACATAAGTAAAAAAAAAAATTAACAAAACTAAAAAGAAGGTAAAAACTACAAAAAAACTAAAAAGAAAAAAAAACTAAAAACTAATAAAAAAACTAAAAAATCTAAAAATCTAAATAAACTAAAAAAGAAAAAAAAAGGAAAAAAATAAAGGAGAAAAACAAAACTAAAAAACGAATGTATATACAGACCGGTACACCGGGATACAAATGACGACCGGGACACAGGGAATATAAATGACGACCGGGACACAGGGACACAACTACAACGGGGACACCGGGGGAAACAGGGGGATATAAATGACGACCGGGACAAAAAAACTAAAAAGAAAAAAAAACTAAAAACTAATAAAAAAACTAAAAAATCTAAAAATCTAAATAAGCTAAAAAAGAAAAAAAAGGAAAAAAATAAAGGAGAAAAACAAAACTAAAAAACGAATGTATATACAGACCGGGACACCGGGATACAAATGACGACCGGAAACAGGGAATATAAATGACGACCGGGACACAGGGACACAACTACAACGGGGACACCGGGGAAACAGGGGGATGTAAATGACGACCGGGACACCGGGACAGGGAATGGTCGATTAGCAATCACCATCAACAAAGCTCAAGGGCAATCATTAGAATCATGAGGTATAGATCTGAATACAGATTGTTTTCCCATGGACCATTATATGTTGCATGTTCAAGAGTCGGTAAACCTGACAATCTATTTATATGCAAAGACAATGGGACAGCAAAGAATGTTGTATATTCGCAAGTTTATATATATATATATATATATATATATATATATATATATATATATATATATATATATATATATATATATCTATCTATATTCACAGGTGGGACATAGGGACACAACTACAATGGCGCGTAACTATTATGGCGCGTAACGACTTACGCGCGCGGGGGGGCTTGGGGGGGGCGCGAAGCGCCCCCACCAACTAGGTGTTGGGGTGGCGCGAAGCGCCACCCCAACAGCTAGTATATATATATATATATATATATATATATATATATATATATATATATATATATATATATATATATATATAGATATATATATATATATATATATATATATATATATATAGATATATATATATATATATATATATATATATATATATATATATTCACAGGTGGGACATAGGGACACAACTACAATGGCGCGTAACTAATATGGTGCGTAACGAATTACGCGCGCGGGGGGGGCTTGGGGGGGAGGGTGAAGCGCCCCCACCAACTAGGTGTTGGGGTAGCGCGAAGCGCCACCCCAGCAGCTAGTAGGGAATATAAATGACGACCGGGACACTCAAAGAGAAAGCGACCGGGACACTCAAAGAGAAAGCGACCGGGACACAAGGAATGTTCGATTAGCAATCACCATCAAGAAAGCACCGGGACACAAATGACGACAGGGACACAGGGAATATAAATGACGACCAGGACACTCAAAGAGAAATTACAGACCGGGACACCGGAACACAAATGACGACCGGGACAAAAATGACGACCGTGACACCGGGACACAGGGAATATAAATGACGACCGCGACACTCAAAGAGAAATTACAGACTGGGACACCGGGACACAAATTACGACCGGGACACAGGGAAACAACAACAACGGGGAAGCCGGGGGGCACAGGGGGATATATAAATGACGACGGGGACACAGGGACTGTTCGATTAGCAATCACCATCAACAAAGCTCAAGGGCAATCATTAGAATAATGAGGTATAGATCTGAATACAGATTGTTTTTCCCATGGACAATTATATGTTGCATGTTCAAGAGTCGGTAAACCTGACAATCTATTTATATGCACAGACAAAGGGACAGCCAAGAATGTTGTGTATTCGCAAGTTTTACGTAGTTAAAAATATATATATATATCTATCTATATTCACAGGTGGGACACAGGGACACAACTACAATGGCGCGAAACTAATATGGCGCGTAACGACTTACGCGCACGGGGGGGCTTGGGGGGTGGGGTCGAAGCGCCCCCACCAGCTAGGTGTTGGGGTGGCGCAAAGCGCCACCCTTACAGCTAGTGGGTAATAATTTCTTTTCGTTTTAAATTTTAATGCTTCTCCTTACTTTCAGTTGGAAAAAACTTTTTCATATTATTTTTTCATTGTATTTTTTTTAAATAATGCTAGATAATCCTGCGCTCCCTTCATGAAAAATTTTCTTCCCCCATGGCAAATTCCTCCAAGGAAAGTTCCCCCAACATATCCCCCTCTTCTCAACTCCTCCCCCCAACCTAAAAATTCCCCTGAAAACGTCTATACACTTCCAAATAACAATTACTACATGTAAGCACTGCCCCCACAGTCTCCACAGTCCCACGGGGACTGTGGGGGAGTAAGTCGTCCCCAAAGACATAGTTTTTAAGGTTTTTTGACTACGCTAAATAAAATGGCTATCTCAGAATTTTGATCTGGTGACTTTGGGAAAATAATTAGCGTGAGAGGGGGCCTAGGTGCCCTCCAATCTTTTTGATCACTTAAAAAGGCACTAGAACTTTTCATTTCCGTTAGAATGAGCCCTCTTGCAAGATTCTAGGACGACTGGGTCGACACAATCACCCCTGGAAAAAAAAACAACAAAAGACAAACAAATAAACACGCATCCGTGATCTGCCTTCTGGCAAAAAATACAAAATTCCACATTTTTGTAGATAGGAGCTTGAAACTTCTACAATAGGGTTCTCTGATACGCTGAATCTGATGGTGTGATTTTCGCTAAGATTCTATGACTTTTAGGGTGGTTTTCTCCTAATTTCTAAAATAAGGCAAATTTTCTCAGGCTTGTAACTTTTGATGGGTAAGACTAGACCTGATTAAAATTATATATTTAAAATCAGCATTAAAATTTAATTCCTTTGATGTAGCTATTGATATCAAAACTCAATTTTTTAGAGTTTTGGTTACTATTGAGCCGGGTCGCTCCTTACTTACAGTTCGTTAACACGAACTGTTTGAAAGAATTATGGATCTGCCTTGGTTATCACAGCCCCTTAAGTAGCAAAAGATTATAATGACCATATGGGTGGTGTAGCCCTTTCAGAACAGAAAAGGGCGACACATGGAAGAGATAGAAAGTCGTTAAAATGGTGGTGGCATCGACTTTTTTGGGGTTTTGTTGATTTGACTCTCTGTAATACCTATGTTTTGCACACTCTCTTTTTTCCTGAAGAAAAATTGACACTGCTTGAGTTTCGGCAAAGGGTCGTGAGAAGACTCGTGTCTGTGCAACAGTCGAAGAGGAAAAATGGAAGCACTTTTTAGAAAGCAGTTGCAGTTAACAAGAAAAGACGAGGGAGCTGCAGTGCCTCGGTTCCAGGCGATGTCTATCTTAGTGGTCTGGGCGATCACTGGCCTAAATGTGTACCTCAGCGCTTAAGATGTGAAATGTGTTCTCTAAAGCAAATTGAATCAAGACCACATTCGATTTGCTCCAAATATGGTGTGACGTTGTGCATCAATGTACGGAAGAATTGTTTTGCTGAGTATCGAGAGTATCATCAATGGACTGAGTTAAAATTAACATTTCAATTGAATTTTCATATGTTGAATAAACGATTTTTCTTATAGAAAAAAGTAACTTGCTCAGCGGGACTTCTCGGTTCCTTCGGCAGCATTCGGTCAGGCTCACTTGCCCAGCGGAAAGGACTCTATATATCCAACGCCCCTCGATTATCTGGATATAGACTCCTT
>NW_027062727.1:0-25958 GCF_032884065.1 Artemia franciscana | reverse complement strand
AAAAGCTAAAAAACTAAAAAAACTAAAAAAACTAAAAACTAAAAAAAACTAAAAAAAAGGAAAAAACTGAAAAATAAGCTAAAATAAAGGTAAAAACCAATAAAAAACTAAAAAAAAAACTGAAAAAACTAAAAAAAGGCAAAAACTACAAAAAAAACTAAAAACTAATAAAAAAAGTAGAAAAGCTAAAAAACTAAAAAAACTAAAAAAAGGTAAGAAACTAAAAAAAATAAAAAATAAAAAAAAACTAAAAAAAAGGAAAAAACTGAAAAATAAGCTAAAATAAAGGTAAAAACCAATAAAAAACTAAAAAGAAAAAAAGGAAAAAACTAAAAAAAATTTTCATCTAAAAAACTAAAAAAAACTAAAAAAGGTAAAAACTAAAAGAACTAAAAAAGAAAAAAATAAATGACGCAACTCAAAGAGAAAGCGACCAGGACAAAAGGAATGTTCGATTAGCAATCAACAAAGCACCGGGACACAGGGAGTATAAATGACGACCAGGACATAAGTAAAAAAAAAAAACTATCTATATATATAAAAATAAGTTGTCTGTGGATCTGTGGATCGTGGATCAGGTGACGTCACCTGAAAAAACTGGATCAGGTGACGTCAAAACTGAAAAAACTAAAAAAAGGCAAAAACTACAATAAAAAACTAAAAACTAATAAAAAAAATAAAAAAGTTAAACAACTAAAAAAAACTAAAAAAAGGCAAAAACTACAAAAAAAAACTAAAAACTAATAAAAAAGCTAAAAAACTAAAAAAACTAAAAAAAAGGCAAAAACTACAAAAAAAACTAAAAACTAATAAAAAAAATAAAAAAGCTAAAAAACTAAAAAAACTAAAAAAACTAAAAAAAGGTAAAAAACTAAAAAAACTAAAAACTAAAAAAAACTAAAAAAAAGGAAAAAACTGAAAAATAAGCTAAAATAAAGGTAAAAACCAATAAAAAACTAAAAAAAAACTGAAAAAACTAAAAAAAGGCAAAAACTACAAAAAAACTAAAAACTAATAAAAAAAGTAAAAAAGCTAAAAAACTAAAAAAACTAAAAAAACTAAAAAAACTAAAAGAAGGTAAAAAACTAAAAAAAATAAAAAATAAAAAAAAACCAAAAAAAAGGAAAAAACTGAAAAATAAGCTAACATAAAGGTAAAAACCAATAAAAAACTAAAAAGAAAAAAAGGAAAAAACTAAAAAAAAATTTCATCTAAAAAACTAAAAAAAACTAAAAAAGGTAAAAACTAAAAGAACTAAAAAAGAAAAAAATAAATGACGACACTCAAAGAGAAAGCGACCAGGACAAAAGGAATGTTCGATTAGCAATCAACAAAGCACCGGGACACAGGGAGTATAAATGACGACCAGGACATAAGTAAAAAAAAAAATTAACAAAACTAAAAAGAAGGTAAAAACTACAAAAAAACTAAAAAGAAAAAAAAAACTAAAAACTAATAAAAAAACTAAAAAATCTAAAAATCTAAATAAACTAAAAAAGAAAAAAAAAGGAAAAAAATAAAGGAGAAAAACAAAACTAAAAAACGAATGTATATACAGACCGGTACACCGGGATACAAATGACGACCGGGACACAGGGAATATAAATGACGACCGGGACACAGGGACACAACTACAACGGGGACACCGGGGAAACAGGGGGATATAAATGACGACCGGGACAAAAAAACTAAAAAGAAAAAAAAACTAAAAACTAATAAAAAAACTAAAAAATCTAAAAATCTAAATAAGCTAAAAAAGAAAAAAAAGGAAAAAAATAAAGGAGAAAAACAAAACTAAAAAACGAATGTATATACAGACCGGGACACCGGGATACAAATGACGACCGGGACACAGGGAATATAAATGACGACCGGGACACAGGGACACAACTACAACGGGGACACCGGGGGAAACAGGGGGATGTAAATGACGACCGGGACACCGGGACAGGGAATGGTCGATTAGCAATCACCATCAACAAAGCTCAAGGGCAATCATTAGAATCATGAGGTATAGATCTGAATACAGATTGTTTTCCCATGGACCATTATATGTTGCATGTTCAAGAGTCGGTAAACCTGACAATCTATTTATATGCAAAGACAATGGGACAGCAAAGAATGTTGTATATTCGCAAGTTTATATATATATATATATATATATATATATATATATATATAAACTACAAAAAAAACTAAAAACTAATAAAAAAAATAAAAAAGCTAAAAAACTAAAAAAACTAAAAAAACTAAAAAAAGGTAAAAAACTAAAAAAACTAAAAACTAAAAAAAACTAAAAAAAAGGAAAAAACTGAAAAATAAGCTAAAATAAAGGTAAGAACCAATAAAAAACTAAAAAAAAACTGAAAAAACTAAAAAAAGGCAAAAACTACAAAAAAACTAAAAACTAATAAAAAAAGTAAAAAAGCTAAAAAACTAAAAAAACTAAAAAAACTAAAAGAAGGTAAAAAACTAAAAAAAATAAAAAATAAAAAAAAACCAAAAAAAAGGAAAAAACTGAAACATAAGCTAACATAAAGGTAAAAACCAATAAAAAACTAAAAGAAAAAAAGGAAAAAACTAAAAAAAATTTTCATCTAAAAAACTAAAAAAAACTAAAAAAGGTAAAAACTAAAAGAACTAAAAAAGAAAAAAATAAATGACGACACTCAAAGAGAAAGCGACCAGGACAAAAGGAATGTTCGATTAGCAATCAACAAAGCACCGGGACACAGGGAGTATAAATGACGACCAGGACATAAGTAAAAAAAAAAATTAACAAAACTAAAAAGAAGGTAAAAACTACAAAAAAACTAAAAAGAAAAAAAAACTAAAAACTAATAAAAAAACTAAAAAATCTAAAAATCTAAATAAACTAAAAAAGAAAAAAAAAGGAAAAAAATAAAGGAGAAAAACAAAACTAAAAAACGAATGTATATACAGACCGGTACACCGGGATACAAATGACGACCGGGACACAGGGAATATAAATGACGACCGGGACACAGGGACACAACTACAACGGGGACACCGGGGGAAACAGGGGGATATAAATGACGACCGGGACAAAAAAACTAAAAAGAAAAAAAAACTAAAAACTAATAAAAAAACTAAAAAATCTAAAAATCTAAATAAGCTAAAAAAGAAAAAAAAGGAAAAAAATAAAGGAGAAAAACAAAACTAAAAAACGAATGTATATACAGACCGGGACACCGGGATACAAATGACGACCGGGAAACAGGGAATATAAATGACGACCGGGACACAGGGACACAACTACAACGGGGACACCGGGGGAAACAGGGGGATGTAAATGACGACCGGGACACCGGGACAGGGAATGGTCGATTAGCAATCACCATCAACAAAGCTCAAGGGCAATCATTAGAATCATGAGGTATAGATCTGAATACAGATTGTTTTCCCATGGACCATTATATGTTGCATGTTCAAGAGTCGGTAAACCTGACAATCTATTTATATGCAAAGACAATGGGACAGCAAAGAATGTTGTATATTCGCAAGTTTATATATATATATATATATATATATATATATATATATATATATATATATATATATATATATATATATATCTATCTATATTCACAGGTGGGACATAGGGACACAACTACAATGGCGCGTAACTATTATGGCGCGTAACGACTTACGCGCGCGGGGGGGCTTGGGGGGGGCGCGAAGCGCCCCCACCAACTAGGTGTTGGGGTGGCGCGAAGCGCCACCCCAACAGCTAGTATATATATATATATATATATATATATATATATATATATATATATATATATATATATATATATATATAGATATATATATATATATATATATATATATATATATATATATAGATATATATATATATATATATATATATATATATATATATATATATTCACAGGTGGGACATAGGGACACAACTACAATGGCGCGTAACTAATATGGTGCGTAACGAATTACGCGCGCGGGGGGGGCTTGGGGGGGAGGGTGAAGCGCCCCCACCAACTAGGTGTTGGGGTAGCGCGAAGCGCCACCCCAGCAGCTAGTAGGGAATATAAATGACGACCGGGACACTCAAAGAGAAAGCGACCGGGACACTCAAAGAGAAAGCGACCGGGACACAAGGAATGTTCGATTAGCAATCACCATCAAGAAAGCACCGGGACACAAATGACGACAGGGACACAGGGAATATAAATGACGACCAGGACACTTAAAGAGAAATTACAGACCGGGACACCGGAACACAAATGACGACCGGGACAAAAATGACGACCGTGACACCGGGACACAGGGAATATAAATGACGACCGTGACACTCAAAGAGAAATTACAGAATGGGACACCGGGACACAAATTACGACCGGGACACAGGGAAACAACAACAACGGGGAAGCCGGGGGGCACAGGGGGATATATAAATGACGACGGGGACACAGGGACTGTTCGATTAGCAATCACCATCAACAAAGCTCAAGGGCAATCATTAGAATAATGAGGTATAGATCTGAATACAGATTGTTTTTCCCATGGACAATTATATGTTGCATGTTCAAGAGTCGGTAAACCTGACAATCTATTTATATGCACAGACAAAGGGACAGCCAAGAATGTTGTGTATTCGCAAGTTTTACGTAGTTAAAAATATATATATATATATCTATCTATATTCACAGGTGGGACACAGGGACACAACTACAATGGCGCGAAACTAATATGGCGCGTAACGACTTACGCGCACGGGGGGGCTTGGGGGGTGGGGTCGAAGCGCCCCCACCAGCTAGGTATTGGGGTGGCGCAAAGCGCCACCCTTACAGCTAGTGGGTAATAATTTCTTTTCGTTTTAAATTTTAATGCTTCTCCTTACTTTCAGTTGGAAAAAACTTTTTCATATTTATTTTTTCATTGTATTTTTTTAAATAATGCTAGATAATCCTGCGCTCCCTTCATGAAAAATTTTCTTCCCCCATGGCAAATTCCTCCAAGGAAAGTTCCCCCAACATATCCCCCTCTTCTCAACTCCTCCCCCCAACCTAAAAATTCCCCTGAAAACGTCTATACACTTCCAAATAACAATTACTACATGTAAGCACTGCCCCCACAGTCTCCACAGTCCCACGGGGACTGTGGGGGAGTAAGTCGTCCCCAAAGACATAGTTTTAAGGTTTTTTGACTACGCTAAATAAAATGGCTATCTCAGAATTTTGATCTGGTGACTTTGGGAAAATAATTAGCGTGAGAGGGGGCCTAGGTGCCCTCCAATCTTTTTGATCACTTAAAAAGGCCACTAGAACTTTTCATTTCCGTTAGAATGAGCCCTCTTGCAAGATTCTAGGACGACTGGGTCGACACAATCACCCCTGGAAAAAAAAACAACAAAAGACAAACAAATAAACACGCATCCGTGATCTGCCTTCTGGCAAAAAATACAAAATTCCACATTTTTGTAGATTGGAGCTTGAAACTTCTACAATAGGGTTTTCTGATACGCTGAATCTGATGGTGTGATTTTCGTTAAGATTCTATGACTTTTAGGGGTGGTTTTCTCCTAATTTCTAAAATAAGGCAAATTTTCTCAGGCTTGTAACTTTTGATGGGTAAGACTAGACCTGATTAAAATTATATATTTAAAATCAGCATTAAAATTTAATTCCTTTGATGTAGCTATTGATATCAAAACTCAATTTTTTAGAGTTTTGGTTACTATTGAGCCGGGTCGCTCCTTACTTACAGTTCGTTAACACGAACTGTTTGAAAGAATTATGGATCTGCCTTGGTTATCACAGCCCCTTATGTAGCAAAAGATTATAATGACCATATGGGTGGTGTAGCCCTTTCAGAACAGAAAAGGGCGACACATGGAAGAGATAGAAAGTCGTTAAAATGGTGGTGGCATCGACATTTTTGGGGTTTTGTTGATTTGACTCTCTGTAATACCTATGTTTTGCACACTCTCTTTTTTCCTGAAGAAAAATTGACACTGCTTGAGTTTCGGCAAAGGGTCGTGAGAAGACTCGTGTCTGTGCAACAGTCGAAGAGGAAAAATGGAAGCACTTTTTAGAAAGCAGTTGCAGTTAACAAGAAAAGACGAGGGAGCTGCAGTGCCTCGGTTCCAGGCGATGTCTATCTTAGTGGTCTGGGCGATCACTGGCCTAAATGTGTACCTCAGCGCTTAAGATGTGAAATGTGTTCTCTAAAGCAAATTGAATCAAGACCACATTCGATTTGCTCCAAATATGGTGTGACGTTGTGCATCAATGTACGGAAGAATTGTTTTGCTGAGTATCGAGAGTATCATCAATGACTGAGTTAAAATTAACATTTCAATTGAATTTTCATATGTTGAATAAACGATTTTTTCTTATAGAAAAAAGTAACTTGCTCAGCGGGACTTCTCGGTTCCTTCGGCAGCATTCGGTCAGGTTCACTTGCCCAGCGGAAAGGACTCTATATATCCAACGCCCCTCGATTATCTGGATATAGACTCCTCTGTCCCCTCCCCCTAATAAACTGCTGAAGATTCACCCCTGTATTTCAATGCTTGTGGAAAGTCGCCCTTTGACATTTATGGGTTCACCTTGACATAGGAGAACTGGCAGGAGATAAGTACCAACTACTTTAAACGCTTTAACGTTGAGTCCGTCACACAGCATAAAGATATTAACAGTAGCGAAAGTTTTTTTTTTCAAAAATGGGACAAATCAAAGCGCTCGGAAAGGCAAGATCTCTTTGTCTCACAGCAATAGTTGTCCATCGTGATGCACTAAACATTTGTCATTGCGTGTACGCGAAGGTGGGTCATGAAGAGAGATCTAGACTGACGTATGCCAAAATTCTTTTATTGAGAGTAGAGGGCTTTTCTTTATTGTTAATATATTGATGCTGCGGTCCATCCATTCCAGAAGAGTTAGACTTTCTGGACTTCACAGGTTTAGTAATGTCATTCATATTACTATGCATAAATCTAACTGACACAGATTCACCACGGTTATCACGGAATTCCTGATCTGCAAACAGCTCACTGTTCTCTCTTGCTTTGTTTGATGTATCATTACCGATGTTAGAAAAATACCTTCAAAATTCATTAGTAAAAACACATTTTTGGAATCAAAGCTAGCCGGATATTATTTATGAATTTTAGAGCGCCGAGAATCCACAAAATCAATTTTTTTTTGAATTCCTGGGCAGTTCCCCTTCGAAATGTAATGATTCTTTTTAATATATTCCTAAATTCTAGAAATTAAATCCAAAATAGAGTTTTGATCTATTTTGTACTTTTTATTTTTCAAATTGAGGAAGTTTTAACTTTGTTCAATCATTTCCAATCTTGCCTTATTATCCGGTATTTTATTAATCAAATCACCTATGAATATAACCCAAGATTTTTCCTATGGAAAGGCTTAGCCTTAAGAGCAAAGGAAATATTCTTACCAAAAAGCTTCAATTTATTGGACTATTTAAGGTTTTGCTCGTCATACTCATGATTAATCTTCCCTAGGGTAATGGGCGTAAGTCCTTCTATTCCCCCTTGGTATCTATGAAACCTTTACGTGTGAATGTCGTTATACCTCGTTCGATCTATTACTGGCCATCATCACTGTTGACCATTCATCGCTGATTATAAAAATGAACTAAACTATAATTGGTTGATTATGATTTTTTTTCTCTTTTAGAGGGAGAGAGGGAATATATTCAAAAAACACAAAAAAAATACAAAAAAAGAAAAATTTGCTAAAAAACCTTATAGCTTGTGCGGCCGTTCTCGAAACTACAAAACAAATTAATTATCAATGGATTCCCCTAAAAAGGAAAAAACAAAACAAAAACAAGCAAAAAAAAGTCACCACTTAAGACCCTTTACTACACTAACCTAATATAACAACACTTTTATGCACTACTTCCTTATTTTATCTATATTTAAAGAAAGAGAAAAAAATCCTAAATCATAAACACCAAAACAATGGTCCCTAAGTAACCCACGAAAAATCGGCCTATCAGTCTCTTGAACTATATCATAAGGGACTCCCATATAGAAGGAAGTATATGGCGAATCGAAAACATAGAACTTGTAGACCTTTTAATCGATTTTCTAATCGCTGACGAACTCCTTGTCTAATATTCAGGCTCATCTCTCTCAAACACACAAACAAACATTCAGGTGCATTTTTATGCAATATATCAAACATAAATAGAGCCTTATAAAATTAAAAAGACCTGAAACTGGCAAAATATTAATTCTTTTATAACTATCTCTAACTGATATACGATTATCATAATTAACAAGAACCCGAATCAACGAATTTTGAAGAGCACGCAATAACTTTAAATGTGTTTGATTATGCCTACACATTAACATTTAGCTAGGCATGTTAACTAATTGGACTTCACTATCCATGTTGATATTTGTTTTTTCGCTGCAAAAGTTTTTATTTTCCAGATTTTATCGGCTTCCACAATTATCAGTGTAGATAAGTGTTTGAACAATGTCTTATCTGCGCATATTTCTGTTTTTTTTTTGTATTCAGTGCTTAAAAAGTTGTGATAAAGTGGACTAAAGGAGCATGACTGATGACTAGTTCTAACTAACGTAAGTAAAAACAATACAACTGAATTATGTCATTCGTAAAAGCACCATAACAGTCTTCTAGTTCTAGTTAGCTGAGGGAAACTAGGGCCTGAGTCATCCAACTGCTAATGCGCAAGACAAGTTTATAGCGTTAAGATCAGAGGTGCCAATTCCAGGAAATATTGGGGGGGACAAAAATTTTCTTATGGAAGAACCAAAACATGGGTACTAACGTGTTATAGCAAAGACACCCAAGAAGTGAAGTTAAGTTAATCCTAATGAAATATACCAAACTACTACTACTACTACTAACAACTCACTGCAGCACCAAGCCATCTTTGGCCAACACAGCTACGCACGCACCTCTTCCTCCCAATCTATCCAAAACCTCTTTCTTTACACCCTCCCAGGAATTTTCCATTTCCCTTAAATCTTTCTTTGTGACCTTCTCCCACCCCAGACAAGGACGACCTTTTTTACGTTTAGCCCTAAACGGTTGGACGAAAAGGACAATATTCGGTAACCAAACACATTTTCCGTACAGCCTACTGTTTGAAATAAGGTCAGTCAGCAGGGTACCAGAACAATCCGTTGGCAATTTCTCTGGAAAATATCTAACAAATCTACATCCGCTTTTCAGAGCGCCCATGCTTCAGAGCCATATTTGACCACTGTCATCACTGTAGCTTCTAATATTCCCATCTTGGTTTGCAGACTTGTCTTCCTATTCTTCCAAATTGTTTTTAACTCTGAAAAAAACACCCTGAGCCTTGGCTATTCTACTTTTAACATCTTCACTGCTTCCACCGTCCTTACTAATAATACTATCAAGGTTAGTAAAGTTGCCCAACTGATCAATCTTTTCGTTACCCAACGTCACGTTTTAATCTTCACTTATTCCTAGCCTTAGTGACTTAGTCTTCTTAACATTAATTTTCAATTTTCGAACCTATTCTAGCACCCTGAACTAAGAAAACCTTTAAAAGTTCATTTATTTTGCTCACACTTTCATCTAGGATGCTTAGATCATCAGCATAATCCACGTCCAGGAGAGTTTTTCCTCCTCATTTGATTCTGTGGTCACCCATTACCTTTCTTCTGCTCTTTAAGACAAAGACCTTTAGAATGATCCATGTAAAGTAGGCGCATCCTCTACCTTTTCTAAATTCGCAATGTTCTTCTCTTAAAATTTGTCTACAGCATTTCTCCGCCTAAAAAGTATCATATTACTAAATAATTTGCAACCTCTAGAGACCAGACTAATGCCTTGATAATTACCGCACTCACTCTTAACACTTTTCTGATACAGGGGTTTAATAAAGGTTTTTCTAAAATCGTTAATTACTTCCCCTTTTTTCAAAAATCATTTTTATTATATCTTCAGTAACTTATCTCTAACCTCAGAGCCACCATATTTAAGAAACTTATTTACCGCGCTATCAGCACCTGAAGCCTTATTATTTTTTAAATCTTTTAGTACTGTCACTAATTCTTCCTCAAAAAACAAATTTTTCTTCACATCGAAGGTATCACAAACTTTTTCATTTTTCTCTGTGTCTTTTTCTGCAACTCTATCTCTATTTAGCAAATTCTCAAAATGTTCTGCCCATCTCTCTTAACTCTTGCCGTATCTTTAATTGTGGCCCGTTCCTATCAAACAGTTCGTGGTAACGAACTGTAGTAAGGAGCGACCTGGCTCAATAGTAACCAAAATTCTAAAA
This sequence comes from Artemia franciscana, assembly GCF_032884065.1. Classification (NCBI taxonomy): domain Eukaryota; kingdom Metazoa; phylum Arthropoda; class Branchiopoda; order Anostraca; family Artemiidae; genus Artemia; species Artemia franciscana. Next base: position 15,656 of record NW_027062727.1, on the reverse strand, counting down.
AATGGGATTTTGATACCAATAGCTGCATCAAAAGAATCAAATTTTGATGCTGATTTTAAATATATAGTTTCATCAAGTTTAGTCTTACCCATCAAAAGTTACGAGCTTGAGAAAATTCGCCTTATTTAACAAATAGGGGAAAAATAGGGAGAAAACAACCACTAAAAGTCATAGAATCTTAACGAAAATCACACCATCAGATTCAGCGTGTTAGAGAACCCTGTTGTAGAAGTTTCAAGCTCCTATCTACAAAAATGTGGAATTTTGTAGTTTTTGCCAGAAGGCAGATCACGGATGCGTGTTTATTTGTTTTTTTTTTTTTTTTCCCCAGGGGTGATCGTATCGACCCAGTGGTCCTAGAATGTTGCGAGAGGGATCATTCTAACGGAAATGAAAAGTTCTAGTGCCCTTTTTAAGTGACCAAAAGAATTGGAGAGCACCTAGGCCCCCTCCCACGCTAATTATTTTCCCGAAGTCAACGGATCAAAGTTCTGAGATAAGCCATTTTATTCAACGTAGTCGAAAAACCTTGTAACTATGTCTTTGTGGACGACTTACTACCCCACCGTCCCCGTGGGAGGGGCTAAAATTTACAAACTTTGACCAGTGCTTACATATAGTAATGGTTATTGGGAAGCGTACAGACGTTTTCAGGGGATTTTTTGGTTGGGGGAGGGGTTGAGAAGAGAAGGATATGCTGGGGGAACTTTCCATCAAGTAATTTGTCATGGGGGAAGAAAATTTCCATAAAGGGAGCGCAGGATTTTCTAGCATTATTTAAAAAAAAAAAAATGAAAAAACAAATATGAAAAAGTTTTTTCAACTGGAAGTAAGGAGCAGCATTAAAACTTAAAACGAACAGGAATTATTACGCATATGAGGGGCTCACCTCCTCCTAATACCTCACTCTTATTCTACGGCCTTTGTGATTCAGGGGTCATTCTTAATGAATTGGGGCAAAATTTAAGCTTTAGTGTAAAGAGCGAGGTACTGACGAGGGGGTGAACCCCCTCATATATGTAAAAAGAACATAGGAATACAAAAGTTCGTTACGTAAGCTAATTTATAAGTTACGTATAGCTTTTACTAATAAAAACATTCGTAGAAAATTAAAAGTTCTAGTTGCCTTTTTAAGTAACCAAAAAATTGGAGGGCAACTAGGCTTCCTCCCCCACTCCTTTTTTTTCTCAAAATCATTCGATCAAAACTATGAGAAAGTCATTTAGCCAAAAAAAATAAATATGCAAATTTCATTTTAATTATTCCTCTGCGGAGAGCCAAAATCAAAACATGCATTGATTCAAAAACGTTCAGAAATTAAATAAAAAAAAACAAGTTTTTTTTAACTGAAAGTAAGGAGCGACATTAGAACTTAAAACGAACAGAAATTTCTTCGTATATGAAAGGGGCTGCTTCTTCATCAACGCCCCGCTCTTTACGCTAAAGTTTGACTCTTTCTCTCAACTCTTCTTTTTAAAACAGTACAAAACCTTACTAATATTCTTATGTAACTTTATAACTTAATATTCTTATGTAACTTTACTAATATTCCTAGCTGCTGCTCTAACTTTCTTTTCTAAGACACTATCAGCAACTTCAGAAATTGTTTTTCTAAAATTATTCCAACCATCTTCCACATTGTCAAATTTTAAACTCTCCAGTATAGTATTCAACTGTTCCTGAAAAGTTTGTCTCAAATTCTCCTTTTGGAGTCTACCACTATCGTAAAATTCTGGGGAGGTAGTTATCACAAACACCAAAAACAAGAAGAACAATAGGGAATTATTTTAAGACAGTGGGAAACAAATTAGAATGAATATTTTGGCCCTATGTCCAAGGGCCGTCCTCAGCAACAGAAATAAGAAAAACAACTTACGAGAGGATAAAATCCATAAAACTAAAATGAACAGTTTTTCAAAACGGTCCCAGCATCCTTAGCTCAGCGCAGTTCAACCAGGACTGAAAAAAAATTGTTATGAAACGAGGCAATTCAATGAAATGAAAGAAAATGATTTAAAAACAGGTTTTTAATGCCAGCCTAGCTTTTTTTGCTGCTGATCTTATAGGTCTATTTGTGACAGGTTCTGTGTTAATATCTATCGGTTTTTTAAAATATTTTGTAAGGTCATTTTTAATTAAATTTGTGTATAAAGCATTCAGTGAATATTCTCCTAAATCCCTATTTAAGGAAATATTATTATTAATCTTAAGTCTGATTTCAATTGCTTCTCGAACTACTTGCTTTATTCCTAGATCATTGCTAATAATGGCGGATTCTTCAAAAAGTATTTTGTGGCTAGGATTTTCGAAAACTAGAATGTGTCGTAATATCTCTCGTAGATCGTGCCCTGAATATTTGTTCTGATTCACAGCTGAACGAGACTTTATCAGGGACATACTTTTTGGAAATGGGTATCCTCTTTTATTTATTAATTATACAATTAATCGTAGAGTCAAAAGACACTCCCATAAAATCAACGGTAATTTACCATGTGAAAATCCCGATAAACCCCAAAATATAATTTACCTCCCGTATATCCCAAAAATCAATAGAAATCTTTAAAAAGTATGCACACAAAATAAAATGTATGTTGTATTTACCAATAATTTGAAAATCATAAATCTCCTAAATTCTGGTAAAGATAAGACTCCAGTTACTCGCCAAAGAGGTGTCTATCAAATACCATGCGACTGTGGCAAATTCTATGTAGGGAGAACCCGCCAGAATTTCGAGAAACGCCTACAACAACATAAAGATGATATCACCAAAGCTCTGAATTCTAATAATATTTCTTCTGTTTCTTCTGTTTCTCTGAATTCTTCTGTTTCTTTTATTCTGCTTTAAGTAGCCATGTTTCCGAAAATCCTAGCCACAAAATTCTTTTTGAAGAATCCGCCATTATTAGCAATGATCTAGGCATAAAGCAAGTAGTTCGAGAAGCAATTGAAATCAGACTTAAGATTAATAATAATATTTCCTTAAATAGGGATTTAGGAGAATATTCACTGAATGCTTTATACACAAATTTAATTAAAAATGACCTTACAAAATATTTAAAAAAACCAATAGATATTAACACAGAACCTGTCACAAATAGACCTATAAGATCAGCAGAAAAAAAGCTAGGCTGGCATTAAAAACCTGTCTTTAAATCATTTTCTTTCATTTCATTGAATTGCCTCGTTTCATAACGATTTGTTTTTCAGTCCCGGTTGAACTGCACTGAGCTAAGGATGCTGGGACCGTTTTGAAAAACTGTTCATTTTAGTTTTATGGATTTTATCCTCTCGTAAGTTCTTTTTTCTTATTTCTATTGCTGAGGACGGCCCTTGGACATAGGGCCGAAATATTCATTCTAATTTGTTTCCCACTGTCTTAAAATAATTCCCTATTGTTCTTCTTGTTTTTGGTGTTTGTGATAACTACCTCCCCAGAATTTTATGATGGTGGTAGACTCCAAAAGGAGGATTTGAGACAAACTCTTCAGGAACAGTTGAATACTATACTGGAGAGTTTAAAATTTGACAATGTGGAAGATGGTTGGAATAATTTTATTCCAACCGAGAGAAATACTTTCAAATGATTCGGGACAAATGGTATCCTTTTTCAAAGAACAAAGAAGAATCAAAAGACAAAGAGAAAATGACCGAATGTTATTATAACTAGATACATTTCTCTACGAGAGCTTCTTATATTCTGAACCTCGGATTCACAGAGGGAAATGGCACTAAATTCAAACATAATTATGAACAAGGCAATATTTAATCATCAAACAGTTCGTGGTAACGAACTGTAGTAAGCAGCGACCCGGCTCAATAGTAACCAAAACTCTAAAAAACAGAATTTTGATACCAATAGCTACAGCAAAAGAATTTAATTTTAATGCTGATTTTAAATGTATAAGTTTCATCACGTTTTGTCTTACCCATTAAAAGTTACGAGCCTGAGAAAATTTGCTTTATTTTAGAAAATAGGTGGAAACACCCTCTAAAAGTCATAGAATCTTAACGGAAATCACACCATCAGATTCAGGGTGTCAGAGAACCCCGTTGTAGAAGTTTGAAGCTCCTATCTACAAAAATGTGGAATTTTGTATTTTTTGTCAGAAGGCTGATTACGGATGCGTGTTTATTTGTTTTTTTCCCAGGGAGGATCGTATCGACCCAGTGGTCCTAGAATGCTGCAACAGGGCTCATTCTAAAGGACATAAAAAGTTCTAGTGCCCTTTTTAAGTGACCAAAAAATTGGAGGGGACCTAGGCCCTCTTCCACCCTAATTGTTTTCCCAAAGTCACCGGGTCAAAATTCTGAGATAGCCATTTTGCTCAGCGTAGTCGTAAAACCACATTCCCATGTCTTTGGGGACGACTTACTCCCCCACAGTCCCCGTGGGAGGGGCTACAAGTTACAAACTTTGACCAGTGCTTACATATAGTAATGATTTTTTGGAAGTGTACAAACGTTTTCAGAGGGATTTTTTGGTTGGGGGAGGGGTTGACAAGAGGGGGATTTGTTGGGGAAAATTTCCATTGAGAAATTCGTCATGGGGGAAGAAAATTTCCATGAAGGGAGCGCAGGATTTTCTAGCATTATTTAAAATCAAATCAATGAAAAAAATGAATATAAAAAAAAAAAAATTTAAACTGAAAGTAAGGAGCAGCATCAAATCTTAAAGCAAGCAGAAATTATTACGCATATGAGGGGCTCACCTCCTCCTAATACCTCGCTTTTTACGCTAAAGTGTTTTTAGTAATTTCAACTATTTATTTTACGTCTTTTGTGATTCAGGGTTCATTCTTGAGGAATTGGGACAAAATTTAAGCTTTAAATTAAGCTTAAGAGGGGGTGAACCCTCTCATATACGTAATAAAGACATGAGAATACAGAAGTTCGCTACGTAAGCTAATTTGTGAGTTACGTATATCATTTTAAGTTCTAGTTGCCTTTTTAAGTAACCAAAAAATTGGCCTCCTCTCCCGCTCCTTTTTTTTCTCAAAATCATTCGATCAAAACTCTGAGAAAGCCATATAGCCAAAAAAATAAATATGCAAATTTCGTTTTAATTATTCCTCTGCGGAGAGCCAAAATCAAAACATACATTGATTCAAAAACGTTCAGAAATTAAACAAAAAAACAAGTTTTTTTAATTGAAAGTAAGAAGCGATATTAAAACTTAAAACGAACAGAAATTACTTCGTATATGAAAGGGGCTGCTTCCCCATCATCACCCCTCTCTTTACACTATAGTTTACACTACGTTTTTTATTGTTTTAAAAAGTAGAGTTGAGAGAAAGAGTCAAACTTTAGCGTAAAGAGCGGGGCGCTGATGAGGAAGCAGCCTCATTCATATACGAAGTAATTACTGTTCGTTTTAAGTTTTAATGTCGCTCCTTACTTTCAATTAAAAGAACTTGTTTTGTTTTATTTAATATTCATACAAACCCAGGTGAAATTTTCGCAAATAGGTATGGTAATAACATATGACATAAACACATCATTCGAAATTAGGGGGACGGCAGTTGTTTGATGCGATAATTTTAACAGTACTGCAGAAATTAGAGGAAAAACCTTTCTGATTTTAGGTAGTCTTCTGATCTATAAAGGCCAGAACAAAATTTGCACTTTACTGTAAAAAAAAACAACAAATGAATATGCATTGTCAGTTTAATATACAATTACTGATATTTGTTCCTTAAAATCGTAATAATATTTTATTTATTAAACTTATAAAAGCAAAAATATTAAAAAAAAATTCAGTAAAGTGCAAATTTTTTTCTGGCCTTGGGAAGGCATGGGGTTTGTCAACCCTATTCATATTAATTTCTGCTCGTTTTGAGTTTGACTCTGTCGTTTATTGTAATTTTGTTCGCTATGGTTTCATTTATCTATTGGTGCTTATTTGCTTTAGTTTTTATTTGGTAGATTATTTTATTCTAGTTTTCCTCATTTTTGGTTTAATGGAGATCTTTACTTTTCTTTGAAAAACTTATTTTTTGGAAACATTTTTTCAACGAATTTCTCTTTATTTTATCTTGAAATAGTCTTTTTTATGCAAAAAGATAATAATAGTTAAAATTTTTGGGTTTTTTCTTTAATAATTTACAGTTTGGCCGGCTATTTGTATACGGGAGAAACTTTTTCAACAATTTTTAACAACATACACCCTTTTGAAAATCTTGACACATATAGGAGTGTTTCATTTAGTTTTATACCTCCCGTAGTTGACCGGAAAAATAGGACTTACTGACACTTACAGGACTTACTTACTGATTATGATAGAGCAGCGCTGCCTAAGATATCGTTTATATATCCTTTTGATACTTAAATGTGTATAGTTTTTCGTTTAACTGAACCCCCCCTAAAAGTTTCAACCTAATGCCCTTAGTGTCATTAGGTACAGTAACCGTAGAAGCAGCATTAAAAGTGTACACCAAGTATCTTCTTGCTAGTTCAAAATCCGCCACAACTTACCCTGGAAGGTTTAACTTAATAATGTAAGCCGTTATTGTGATATTGCTTTGTCACCCTTTTGATAATCTGCATGATCATAGTTCGTTTTGATTTAGTTCAACGTCCAACTAAATATTCTTTGAAAGCATCAGATTAATACCCTTAGCTTGTGCAGTAATAATAGTTGTAGTAGCCGTAGTAGCATTAGTAGCAGTAATATTTTTCAAGGCTTCTGGTAACAACGACTATCACTACGAGTTCCATCTGTATTTTTTTTTTTTAGTTCCACCACACCATTCTGTGTAATATAACATAAATAATGTAGTTGAAAATTTTGTGCATCTTTCATTATTATTATAATTCATATACTCTTAATTATTCCTACCGATACAGAGAAAAAAAAAACAAAAATCACATGAAAAACGATTTTTCTTTTCAACTGTGGTAAACAGTATAGTTAAACGAAGTTTGTCCCACCTACAAGTAGCATTGCATGTCATTATTGAATAAAAAACAGACAAGTTTTTTCAACTGAAAATAAGGAGCAAAATTAAAACTTAAAACGAAGAAAAATTATTACGTATGTAAGGGGTTTCGCACCCTCGTCAATACCTTACTCTTTAAGCTAAGTTCGAATTTTGTACCAATTCGTCAAGAATGCCCCCTGAACCACAAAGGCCGGTTATTTAGAATAAATATCTCGTTTGAAAGTACTAACAATACCTTAGTGTAAAGAGAGAGGTATTGAAGAGGGGTAAAAACCCCTCATATACGAAATAATTTCTGTTCGTTTTAAGTCTTAATGCTGCTCCTTACTTTCAGTTGAAAAAACCTGTTTTTTTATTCAATTTATGATCGCTTTCTAAGTAATGCTGGGAATATTGGAGCCCTCTTCATGGAAAATTCTTTTCCTCCATGAAAAATGCCTCCATGGAAAGATCCTCCCACATAACCCCCTCCCCTCCCGCCGAAACCCCCATCCTTCACCAGAACCCTTCCCCTGAAAACGCCTGTAAAGTTCCTAATAACCAAAATTATATGTAAACAATAGGCAAAGTTTATCACTCGCAACCCATTCCCCGCGGACTGTTGGGGACAAAGTCACCCTCAGAGACATAGTTATTAGATTTTTCGACAATGCTGAACAAAATGGCTATTTCAAAATTTTGATCTGTTGACTTTTGGAAAAAATTAGCGTGAGAGGGGCATAGTTGCAGTCCAAATTTTCAGGTCACTTAAAAAAGGCACTAGAACTTTTAATTTCCGTTCAAACAAGTCCTCTCACATCCTTTTAGGACCACTGGTTCGATACGATCATCCCTGGAAAAAAAAATAACATCCAACGTTCAAAGAGCATCCGTGATCTTTCTTCTGGCAAAAAGTATAGAATTCCTCATTTTTGCAGATATGAGCTGGAATACTCTACAGTAAGATTCTTTGATACGCTGGATCTGATGATTTGATTTTCATTAGGATTCTATGACTTTTAAGAAGGGTTTCTCCCTTTTTTCTAAAATAAGGCAAATTTTTCAGACTCGTAACTTTTGCTGGGTTAAACTAAACTTGCCGAAACTTCTAGATTTAAAATCATTTTAGAAGTCCGATTCTTTTGATGCATCTATGGGTATCCAAATTACATTTTTAGATTTTTGGTTACTATTGCGCCGGGTCGCTAATTCCTTACAGTTCGTTACAACGTACTGTTTGATTGTATACTTTAAAAATAAAAGAGAATTGTGGTTGAACATTTTTACTTGTCTTGTCTTAGGAAACAATTAAATAAATAAAAGAAAAAAAGTATTCCTTTTCAACCGAAAATAAGATGCAATTGAAATGAGGAGAAACTGAAAGGGCTAGTGCCCTTTTTATTAGTCCAAAGTGATTAAAGGGCAACAAGCCCACCTCCACAACAATCAATTCCCAAAATACATCTAATCAAAATTTTGGGATAGCCATTTTGTTGAATGTGGTTGAAAGGTCTGAAAAAAACATCTTTGACAAACCCCATACCTTCTCAAGACTAGATCATAATTTGCACTTTAATGAAAAAAATGGCTGTGGATAGTCAGTTTAGTATGCATATTCTGTTATATATTCCTTAAGGTTTTAATATTTTTTAATTTATTAAAGTCAAAAAGTTAAAACATTTTAAACGCACTTTATCTGTTTAAATCGTATTATAAATAACTGAGTCAAACTCAAAACGAGTAAAAATTAACATGAGTAAGGCTGATAAAACCCATGCCTTTTCAAGACCAGAACATGATTTGCACATTACTCAAAACAAATTACACTTAAAAATGTTTTCAGTGTGTTTTAACTTGTTTGAAATGTTTTAACTGTATATATGAAGGAGGAAGTTCTCCTCCTTGCGCTACGATTACAGCACAAGTGTCTGGTGCCCTTTTCTAGAGTAATAAGAGATTGGAGGGCAAGCAGGCCTTCTCTCAAGCCCATTCATTTTCCAAACGCATCCAGTCAAAATTTTGAGACAGCCATTTTGTTCAGCATAGTAGAACGGTCCAGCAACTAAGTCTTTAGGGATATTAGGCATGTCAGCCCTCCACAACTATGCAATTGGGCCATTACGCTTTAAAACTATATGTTGCTTTAAAATAATTCAAAAGGCATTGTGTTTATGGTTGCCAAAAAGAGACCTCGGCAATATATTGAGAACGAACTGGGGGTATCAAGTCGAAATTTTGGGAATACTACTATTACTACTTCTACTCTTACAATTTAAATAAGTAAAAAGGGTATACGTGTATACAGATTATCAAAGAGCAAACATAGAATCTTTGGGGAATGATAATAAGTCTTATTCTTCAGGTCAACTTCAGGAGCTATAAAATTAAATTAAAAAAATACTTTTTGTGTCAGGATTAAAAATTGTTGAAAAATTTTCTCCAACGTACAAATACCAGCCCATACTATGGATTCTAATAGAAAAAAAACTGAAAAGACATTCAATACTGTTTTTTTTTTTTCCATAAAAAGACTATGTCACTAAAAACAAACAGAAATTAATTTAAAAAACTTTTTTCATAAAACAAGTTTTTCAAAGAAAAGTAAAGAGCTCCATTAAGCAAAGAATGAACAACAATAAAGTCAAATAATCTTTCCAAGCGTAAATATACCACAAATCACTATCAGTAAATAAATAAAACTCAAAACGAACAGAAATTACAATAAGTAACCGAGTCAAACTAAAAACGATCAAAAATTAACATGAGTAGGGCTGATAACCCCTATCCCTTTTCAAAACCAGAACACAGTATGCGCTTTACTAAAAACAAAGTACGTCTGAAATGGTTTCACCTTTCTTACTCTTATAAATAAAAAATTATCAAAACGTTAGGGAAAACGTTTTTTTTTCAGCAAAGCGCAAACTGTGTTTTCTAAGGCCACTACTACTACTGCTACTACTCAAGCTAAGGCTACTACTCTTAATTCTACTGCTACTAGTAATATTGTTACTACTGTTAATTCTACTGCTACTAAAGCTAAGGGTGTTAAGGTGAAAATTTTGGATAATATTGACACAGTATTAAATTGAAACCAACTATGTCCACACAGGTTATTAAGAGACTCATTTGGTTGAAAATTGGAAGTTTTAGTTCTCTTTTAAGAGTCAAAAACGGTCTATGGCAACTAGACCCCCCCTCGACTACCCCTCTTTTCACTAAACGTACCTGATTGAAATTTCGAGATAATAATTTTGTTCTAAATAGTCCACAGAACATTAAACATTACCTCTAGGGTTAACCCATCCCTCCCCCCAGTTCCCTGTAGATATGGTTGTAAGTTATACCCTAGGGGCATAAATAAGGTTATTTAGGAAGGGGTGGTCGTATAAGCTTCAGATTGGGATCATTTGATTTTAAATTGGAAGTCACAGTGTCCTTTTAAGAAGCAAAAGGTATTTGAGAGCAACCAGCATACCCCCCCCCCCCCATAGCAATAGCTAATCATTTCCCCAAACACATCCAATCAAACTTTGGAGATAGTAATGTTGTTCATCGTAGGTGAAGGACCCAGAAATGAGGTGTTTGAGGAAGACAACCCCCCACAGCTCTCACGGCAAGGATTGCAAGTTATGCCCTGGTGGACATATAAGGCTTTATGAATAGGGTGGTTGTATATACTTCGGAAGGGACTCACTGTGTCGGAAATAAGAAGTTCTAGCGCCTTTTTCAAACAGTGCGTGGTAACGAACTGTAGTAAGGAGCGACCCGGCTCAATAGTAACCGAAACTCTAAAAAACGGAATTGTTATAACAGTAGTTACATCAAAAGAATTTACTTTAAATGCTTATTTTTAAATATATAAGTTTTATCGCTCCTTACTACAGTTCGTTACCACGCACTGTTTGAAAAAGGCGCTAGAACTTCTTATTTCCGACACAGTGAGTCCCTTCCGAAGTATATACAACCACCCTATTCATAAAGCCTTATATGTCCACCAGGGCATAACTTACAATCCTTGCCGTGAGAGCCGTGGGGGGTTGTCTTCCTCAAACACCTCATTTCTGGGTCCTTCACCTACGATGAACAACATTACTATCTCCAAAGTTTGATTGGATGTGTTTGGGGAAATGATTAGCTATTGCTATGGGGGGGGGGTATGCTGGTTGCTCTCAAATACCTTTTGCTTCTTAAAAGGACACTGTGACTTCCAATTTAAAATCAAATGATCCCCATCTGAAGCTTATACGACCACCCCTTCCTAAATAACCTTATATGCCCCTAGGGTATAACTTACAACCATATCTACAGGGAACTGGGGGGAGGGATGGGTTAACCCTAGAGGTAATGTTTAATGTTCTGTGGACTATTTAGAACAAAATTATTATCTCGAAATTTCAATCAGGTACGTTTAGTGAAAAGAGGGGTAGTCGAAGGGGGGTCTAGTTGCCAAAGACCGTTTTTGACTCTTAAAAGAGAACTAAAACTTCCAATTTTCAACCAAATGAGTCTCTTAATAACCTGTGTGGACATAGTTGGTTTCAATTTAATACTTTGTCAATATTATCCAAAATTTTCACCTTAACACCCTTAGCTTTAGTAGCAGTAGAATTAACAGTAGTAACAATATTACTAGTAGCAGTAGAATTAAGAGTAGTAGCCTTAGCTTGAGTAGTAGCAGTAGTAGTAGTGGCCTTAGAAAACACAGTTTGCGCTTTGCTGAAAAAAAAACGTTTTCCCTAACGTTTTGATAATTTTTTATTTATAAGAGTAAGAAAGGTGAAACCATTTCAGACGTACTTTGTTTTTAGTAAAGCGCATACTGTGTTCTGGTCTTGAAAAGGGATAGGGGTTATCAGCCCTACTCATGTTAATTTTTGATCGTTTTTAGTTTGACTCGGCTACTTATTGTAATTTCTGTTCGTTTCGAGTTTTATTTATTTACTGATAGTGATTTGTGGTATATTTACGCTTGGAAAGATTATTTGACTTTATTGTTGTTCATCCTTTGCTTAATGGAGCTCTTTACTTTTCTTTGAAAAACTTGTTTAATGAAAAAAGTTTTTTAAATTAATTTCTGTTTGTTTTTAGTGACATAGTCTTTTTATGGAAAAAAACAGTATTGAATGTCTTTTCAGTTTTCTTCTATTAGAATCCATAGTATGGGCTGGTATTTGTACGTTGGAGAAAATTTTTCAACAATTTTTAATCCTGACACAAAAAGTATTTTTTAATTTAATTTTATAGCTCCTGAAGTTGACCTGAAAAATAAGACTTATTATCATTCCCCAAAGATTCTATGTTTGCTCTTTGATAATCTGTATACACATATACCCTTTTTACTTATTTAAATTGTAAGAGTAGAAGTAGTAATAGTAGTATTCCCAAAATTTCGACTTGATACCCCCAGTTCGTTCTCAATATATTGCTGAGGTCTCTTTTTGGCAACCATAAACACAATGCCTTTTGATTTATTTTAAAGCAACATATAGTTTTAAAGCGTAATGGCCCAATTGCATAGTTGTGGAGGGTTGACATGCCTAATATCCCTAAAGACATAGTTGCAGGAGCGTTCTAATATGCTGAACAAAATGGCTGTCTCAAAATTTTGACTGGATGCGTTTGGAAAATGAATGGGCTTAAGAGAAGGCCTGCTTGCCGTCCAATCTCTTATTACTCTAAAAAAGGGCACCAGACACTTGTGCTGTAATCGTAGCGCAAGGAGGAGAACTTCCTCCTTCATATATACAGTTAAAACATTTCAAACAAGTTAAAACACACTGAAAACATTTTTAAGTGTAATTTGTTTTGAGTAATGTGCAAATCATGTTCTGGTCTTGAAAAGGCATGGGTTTTATCAGCCTTACTCATGTTAATTTTTACTCGTTTTAAGTTTGACTCAGTTATTTATAATACGATTTAAACAGATAAAGTACGTTTAAAATGTTTTAACTTTTTGACTTTAATAAATTAAAAAATATTAAAACCTTAAGGAATATATAACAGAATATGCATACTAAACTGACTATCCACAGCCATTTTTTTCATTAAAGTGCAAATTATGATCTAGTCTTGAGAAGGTATGGGGTTTGTCAAAGATGTTATTTTCAGACCTTTCAACCACATTCAACAAAATGGCTATCCCAAAATTTTGATTAGATATATTTTGGGAATTGAATGTTGTGGAGGTGGGCTTGTTGCCCTTTAATCACTTTGGACTAATAAAAAGGGCACTAGCCCTTTCAGTTTCTCCTCATTTCAATTGCATCTTATTTTCGGTTGAAAAGGAATACTTTTTTTCTTTTATTTATTTAATTGTTTCCTAAGACAAGACAAGTAAAAATGTTCAACCACAATTCTCTTTTATTTTTAAAGTATACAATCAAACAGTACATTGTAACGAACTGTAAGGAATTAGCGACCCGGCGCAATAGTAACCGAAAATCTAAAAATGTAATTTTGATACCAATAGATGCATCAAAAGAATCGGTCTTCTAAAATGATTTTAAATCTAGAAGTTTCGGCAAGTTTAGTTTAACCCAGCAAAAGTTACGAGTCTGGGAAAATTTGCCTTATTTTAGAAAAAAGGGAGAAACCCTTCTTAAAAGTCATAGAATCCTAATGAAAATCAAATCATCAGATCCAGCGTATCAAAGAATCTTACTGTAGAGTATTCCAGCTCATATCTGCAAAAATGAGGAATTCTATACTTTTTGCCAGAAGAAAGATCACGGATGCTCTTTGAATGTTGGATGTTATTTTTTTTCCAGGGATGATCGTATCGAACCAGTGGTCCTAAAAGGATGTGAGAGGACTTATTTGAACGGAAATTAAAAGTTCTAGTGCCTTTTTTAAGTGACCTGAAAATTTGGACTGCAACTATGCCCCTCTCACGCTAATTTTTTCCAAAAGTCAACAGAAGCTAGGCCTACTCCCCCACTCCTTTTTTTCTCAAAATCGTCTGATCAAAACTATGAGGAAGCCATTTAGCCAAAAAAGTAAATTAATCTGCAAATCTCCTTTTAATTATTCATGTGCAGACAGCCAAAGTCAAAACATGCGTTAATTCAAAAACGTTCAGAAAATAAATAAAAAAAACAGGTTTTTTAACTGAAAGTAAGGAGCGACATTAAAACTTAAAACGAACAGAAATTACTCCGTATATGAAAGGGGCTGTTCCCTCCTCATCGCCCCGCTCTTTGCGCTAAAGTATTTTACCGTTTTAAAAAGAGTTGCGAGAAAGACTCAAACATTAGCGTAAAGAGCGGGGCGTTGAGGAGGGAACAGCCCCTTTCATATAAGGAGTAATTCCTGTGCGTTTTAAGTTTTAATGTCACTCCTTACTTTCAGTTAAAAACACTTGTTTTTTATTTAATTTTTAAGAGTAAAAATAGTCAGAGAGCAGCTACCTCCCACACACGTTGTGTTCTCCCGAAATGCATCCAATAGAAATTTTGAGAGAGTCATTTTAATCAAAATAGTCCAAAGATCATATAACAAAAGTTTTGAGGTTAATAAAAACCATCAGGGGCAGAGGGCCAGGGTTATAAGTTATACCCCGGGGACATTTAAGGTTTTTATTGAAAAAATGGTTGTCTAACTTTAGAGGAGGCTCATTCGGTTGAAATTTGGAAGTTCTAGTTCCCTTTTAAGAGTTAAAAGTGATGGAGGGAAACTAGACCTCCCACCGATAACCCCTCTTTTCACCAAACCCATCTGATTGAAACTGTGAGATAGTAATTTTGTTCAGAATGGTCCAATGAACACATAACAATGCATCTAGGTTGACAAAACCCCCAATCGCCCTTGGGATAGGATTTTTAGTTATGCCCTAGGGCATGTAAGGTTTTTATGGAATGGGTGGTCATATAAACTCTATATAATTTGATCTGAAATCTGAAGTTATAATGCTCTTTTTAATAGTTAAAAGGGATTTGAGAGCAAACAGTCCCCCCAGCCACACCCACCATTTCCCCAAACACCTCTGACGGCTGTAGCTCTGGTGGCTGTGAGGAGGTTGATATTCCCAAAGGCATAATTACTGGATCTTTTAAAAAAGTTGAAGAAAAAATATAAATGAGGGGGAGGGGGGTCTGGTTGCCCTCAATTCACTTTTGTGACTGTTAGAAAGAGCACTATAGCTTCCCATTTCCACTAAAACGAGCCCTATCCGAAGTTCATGCGACCACCCACTCCATGAAAACCTTGTTAGCCCCCAGGGATAACTTACAACCCATGAATCAGCTCTCTGGTGGGTTATGTCACACCTGCCGTCTTTGTTATATGTTCTTTGGACTATTTTTTACAAAACAGCTATCTCAAAATATTGATCCGATACGTTTGACTAAAACAAGGTATCAGGTGGAAACTATTGTTGCTTCATCACTTTTGACTCTTAAAAGGGAATTAGAAATTTCAATTTCCGATTAAATAAGCCGCCTCCAAAGTTTATACGATCGCATCTTCCATATGATCCTTATATGCATTCGGTGCGAAACATACAATGCTTCCCGCAGGTTCTGGGGGGGGTGTATATAAGCACAAAGGCCATGTTATACGATATTTAGACTATTTCGAACAAAATTCCTATCTAAAATTTTCTATCGAATGCATTTGAAGCGAAGAAGAAATACAGAGGGGAGGGGCTTGTTGCCCTCCTATCCCTTTTGAATTTTAAAAATGACACTAGAGCTTCTTATTTCCAATTAAATTAGCCACATCCGATTTTTATACTTATGTATT